>NC_056736.1:256823946-257108946 GCF_019279795.1 Protopterus annectens | reverse complement strand
TTTTCCAAGTGCTAGTTACAGAAAGGGTTACAGATAAATAGATGAACAAAGCTTCAAATAGTGTACATTTACTATATCACTAAAAAGGCACAGGTGCCTTAGATAACCCTTTAATATTGCATCATCATCATAGGTATTCTAAAGACCTGATGCAAAGATGATTCAAGGCAATGAATGAGCTCTAATCATAACTGATAATGTACTAGTGTGGTGTCAAACATGAGATGGATGGGAAATAGACTGCTAAATCAGCCAACAGATTAAGATAACATAATTTTAACATAAATACTGAAACTGGTCTACAAAAAGATGTCAAAGCCATAAGATCAGCAGATATTTCTTAAATTTCTAGGAATTATGCCAGGTAAAGTTTGTACCTTATTTATTTATATTTATTTATTGACATTTGTTAACCAAATTAGTTCAGTTGAGCCAGGGGCCCGTTTTTAGTGGAGACTTGAGGAGAAAAGCTCCAGAAATAATACAAGTATGATATTTACAAAATATTAAAGCACACCAGAAAGCAGAGGTCGGCAATCCACTCAATTCACACAATGATTTAATATAATGTTTACACTTTTGTCTGCCAGTGTCGACAAACTTCTTCAGATAAAATGATGAGGAAATCACATCAGTTAAATAGCAAATATTTAAAAACATCACTTCCTGTTTCCTAAAAAATGCTACAATAACCATTTTGGATGTATAAAAATAAAAAAAAAAATAATAAAAAGCTGATGTGAATAAAGTGATACTTTTCAACATATTAGAAATTGTTACACAGGTCATCTGTCTAAGGACTTTAAATTCAATAAACATTTGACATTACAATTATCATTAAGACCAGGAAAACAAAAAGCATTAAGCCACAGCTGCCAGAGTAAGTCTCTTTCTTCCAAAATCAAAGACCATGGGCCCCCAACCGGATATCAAAAGATAATTTTTCTAAAACAGTAAATAAAAAATGGTGTTGGACATGGTCTGAGGTGTGTCTGGCCAAAGCATTGTTAGGGTTGTTTTTACGTGTGTTATAAATGTGTTCATAAATGCGCTGTTTCAGGTGCCTTTTGGTCTTACCCACATAGAAACAGTCGCATTTTTTACATAAAGCCAGGTAAACCACCCCTTTGGTTTCACAGTTATACCTGCCTAAAATAGAAAGGTGCTGACCGTTGATGTTTAAGTACTTACCTGTCTTGATGTACCTGCAGAAGTTGCATCTACCACATTTATACATACCAGGACTAGTCACTAATTTTTTTAGGGGGTCTTTCCGAAAGTGCTTTCAGATTATAGCCCTTATAAAGGTGATAATTGGTCTATCACCTAACTTGTGATGTGTGGAAAGGTCAGTTAAAATCAAATCCCAATTTTTAGTCATAACCTTTTTCAAAATACCTGCGTTGGATGAAAAAGGAGTAATAAAAGTGGTATTAAATTCAGTGGGAAGGTGAGTATCCCTAACCATGTGTGTCAAATCTGGAGATGTCTCAAAAACCTGATTTCCTTCCTCAAAAAATCTGTTCAAGATGGGTTTGAAAACTCCATTCTTCCTCTTAGAAACCACTTCTTGTATTACACTGTCAACTAAATCTACGGGATAAGACCTTTTTAGAAACATTTCCCTGAGAGTGTTGCATTCAGTCAAAAAGGAAGTGTCAAGGGAGGACATCCTTGCAGCTCGGACAACCTGTCCCTTTACAACTGCCTTCTTTTGGTGTGAAGGATGAGAACTTTTGTAATGCAAGAAACAGTTTGAATAAGTAGGTTTCCTGTATACGCTACCTAGGTATCTTCTATTAAGGGTCTTTAATTATTAAGACATCCAAAAAGGATATCATGTGGTTATTAAATTCAAAAGTAAAATTCAAAAACTCAGTAATAGAAGAAATCAGTTGGACAAATTCTCTGGCCATCACTTCACTACCATCAAAAAGAATGAAAATGTCATCCAAGTAACGTGTGTACCATTTGACATGTTCACTGAATAACTTACCTCTGAATAAGAAATTCCTTTCCCAGTTGACTAGTACGCAATTAGCAAAACTCCCCCTGCATGGGGAGCCCATGGCTACCCCTGAATTCTGTTTATAAAAGGTCTCTTTAAAAAGAAAGAAATTACTGGACAAAACTATGTCCAAAAGTGTCTCAATCACATAAACATCATCAGTTTTTGCACCTTTTTCCACTAAGAAATCTCTCACCCATTCCAGACCTAAATTCTGTGGAATCACTGTATAAAGGTCTTTAATATCTATAGTAAGAACATTTAAAGACTCATTATAGGTGAATAAATTCAACTGTTCCAAAAAGTGCCAAGAGTCACGACAAATGTGTGACTCTGTTTCTAAAAATTTCTTTAACTTGTTGTCTGCATATTTGGCACAAGCGTAGATCATGGAACCACGGCCACTAATAATCAGGCAAAGGGGTGGGTTTTGAATGTTTTTGTGTATCTTAGGTAGTGCAAAAAATGTGGGTGTCTTGGGGGCTGGCATGCACAAATAATTGTAAGTCTCTACGGATATAACCCTTTCAATAAATAGGTCATTAAGTGAAGACCTAATATGCTGGTAGGCTCCATTGATTTAATTTAAAGAGACTTCAACATAAGTGTCTGCCCCCAATAAAGATCTAACTCTGTCATTATATTTGGCCTCATCCATAAAGACCAGACCCCCTCCTTTATCGGGATGGATGACTCTAATGTTGTGTGCCCTCAGTCTGTCCAAGGCCAATCTCTCACTTTACTTAATGTTACCCATAAATTCCCATGGCCTGTTTAAAGTGTGTCTTAAATCTAATTCACAAATCTTCTCTAACAGTGCCAAAGTGGGGTGTAGTGAGGGGGTTAAAAAGGCTAGAAATCCTTGTCTCACTACTGTTAATTAAACAACCATTTCCAAAAACCAATTTTAAATTCAGTTTACGTAAAAAAAGTTTAAAGTCTATGATAGTTCTAGTCAAATTTTCTGATTTGCTGGGAACAAAGGTTAAACCTTTGGCCAAAAAGTCAACCAGATCTTGGGTTACAATGTAGCTGGAAAATTGCAAATATTGAAGTCCCCAGCAGAATTGGTAATGGCTTTTATATCAGTGTTGGAACTTTGAATGTGTTGTTCTACCTGTTTGGTCACCTCCGTCTGTGGTTTTGTCCCCTCTGTCGGCGATTCAGATGTTGGCCCCCTCCCACCATGTTCCGGTTGTTCCTGTCCTGATTGCAAAAATCCTGAGACGTACAAGAATTGGAAAATATTGTCCTTTTTCTTTTATTCTTTCACTTCACCTGAGGGGGGCGTGTGGTGAGCCACTGAGGGTACCTGGGTGTCACTTAATGTGGCCCTTTCATCCCTAATAGGTCGAGTATCTGTTTCATGGCCTGTATTTAAATTAGGTGTTGAACTGTTTTGACAGTGAGGAGGTGGTGGGTATGCTGTACCTCTCTCATAGTCCCGTCCACTCAGTTCACACAATGATTTAATATAATGTTAGTGCTTTCGTCTGCCAGTGTTGACAAACTTCTTCAGATAAAATGATGAGGAAATTACATCAGTTAAATAGCAAATACTTAAAAACATCACTTCCTGTTTCCTAAAAAATGCTAAAATAACCATTTTGGATATATACAAATAAAAAAATAATTAATTAATAAAATGATGATGGTGAATAAAGTGATACTTTTCAACATATTAGAAATTGTTACACAGGTCTTCTGTCTAAGGACATTAAATTCAATAAACATTTGACATTACAATTATCATTAAGATCAGGAAAACAAAAAGCATTAAGCCACAGCTGCCAGAGTAATTCTCTTTCTTCCAAAATCAAAGACCATAGGCTCCCCCGGATATCAAAAGGTAATTTTTCTAAAACAGTAAATAAAAAATGTTGTTGGACATGATCTAAGGTGTGTCTGGCCAAAGCGCTAACATTATATTAAATCATTGTGTGAATTGAGTGGATTGCCGACCTCTGCTTTTTGGTTTGTTTTAAGTTTATTTGTTTTTTACACATCATTTCAAGTTTGTTTTGTGATGGCAGAGGAGGTTTTTCCACCCTCACAACCTTTGTTTTCGTCGGCTTCACCTCACGAGAGGGAAGAGATGAACTTAGGGACTTTAACACAACTAATTATGTGTTTGACTAATCGAGTGGATGAACTGGCGAAAAACATCCACCACAATCATTTAAACAGTCCAGGTTACAACACCAGCGGACTTCTTTCTACATCACTTCTGAACCCTGAGATGAAGGGTTCAGACCCCCCCATTCGTTGTCAACAGGTGGTTCCTTCCGGGTCCTCAGGAGAAGCTTCGAACCTCTCACCAGCAGTTGATAACAACGCATACAATATCAGGAGGTCCCGAGTGGAGGATAATCTAAATACAAATTTGGATGTACCTTCTTTAAAAGATATACTTTGTAAACCTGTGGATTTATTTTTGAACAGCTGTCCAGAAAATATGGCAAATACCTCAAATAATGAGGCAGGTACTGTACAACCATATATTTCTATTGTTGACCATTTAAAGATTTTTGACACAAAACTTTTCAAATGTAAAACACTGCAGCTGGAGGTAGTGTATTTTGGTGAGTGTTTACAGAGGAAACACATTCCTAAAGGTCTTAGGCAATGGAGGTACCCGATGGAGTTAATTAATAATTCTTCCTTCCATTGTGAATTACTCCATTTGTTTGATGAACAAGGCTGCCAATTCTTAGAACTACTGGTCAAAGACTACAACAATCAGATTGACAACCTTACTAAAGAATTAGATATTTTGAACAAAACTATTAAATCTGATCCTGATTTTTTAAGTATGATTTTGGTCACATTTTTACGAGTATTGATCACAGTGTAATTAAATTTAAAGAAACCAAACTAAAAAAGTTGTCCCATGACAAACAGGACTATGAGAGAGATACAGCATACCTACCACCTCCTCACTCTCAAAATGGTTCAACCCCTAATTTGAATACAGGCCATGAAACAGATACACGACCTATTAGGGATGAAAGGGACACATTAAGTGACTCCCAAGGAACCTCAGTGGCTCACCACATGCTCCCCAGGTGAAGTGAAAGAAGAAAAGATAAAGGATAATCTTTTTCCAATTCTTCTATATCTCAGAATTTTCTCAATCAGGACAGGAACAACCGGAACAACCGGAACACGGTGGGAGGGGGCCAACGTCGGAATCGCCGACAGAGGGGACAAAACTGCAGACGGAGGTGACCAAACAGGTGGAACAACACATCAAACCCGACAAAGAAGGGGGTCTGGTCTTTATGGATGAGGGCAAATATAATGACAGAGTTAGATCTTTATTGGGGGCAGACACATATGTTGAAATCTCTTTAAATTAAATCAATGGAGCCTACCAGCGTATTAGGTCTTCACTTAATGACCTATTTATTGAAAGAGTTATATCCTTAGAGACTTACAATTATTTGTGCATGCCAGCCCCCAAGACACCCGCATTTTTTGCACTACCTAAGATACACAAAAACATTCAAAACCCACCCCTTCACCCAATTATTAGTGGTATGGTTCCATGACCTACGCTTGTGCCAAATATGCAGACAAGTTAAAGAAATTTTTAGAAAAAGAGTCACAAATTTGTCGTGACTCGTGGCACTTTTTGGAACAATTGAATTTATTCACCTAGAATGAGTCTTTAAATTTTCTTACTATAGATATTAAAGACCTTTATACAGTGATTTCACAGAATTTAGGTCTGGAATGGGTGAGAGATTTCTTAGTGGAAAAAGGTGCAATGATGATGTTTATGTGATTGAGACACTTTTGGACATAGTTTTGTCCAAAAATTTCTTTCTTTTTAAAGAGACCTTTTATAAACAGAATTCAGGGGTAGCCATGGGGGGGGGAGTTTTGCTAATTGCGTACTAGCCCACTGGGAAAGGAATTTCTTATTCAGAGGTAATTTATTCAATGAACATGTCAAATGGTACACATTCTTTTTGATGGTAGTGAAGTGATGGCCAGAGAATTTGTCCAACAGATTTCTTCTATTACTGAGTTTTTGAACTTTACTTTTGAATTTAATAACCACATGATACCCTTTTTGGATGTCTTAATAATTAAAGACACCCTTAATAGAAGATAACTAGGTAGCGAATACAGGAAACTTACTTATTCAAACTGTTTCCTGCATTATGAAAGTTCTCATCCTTCACACCAAAAGAAGACAGTTGTAAAGGGAAATGTTTCTAAAAAGGTCTTATCCCGTAGATTTAGTTGACAGTGTAATACAAGAAGTGGTTTCTAAGAGAAAGAATGGAGTTTTCAAACCCATCTTGAACAGATTTTTTGAGGAAGGAAATCAGGTTTTTGAGACATCCCCAGATTTGACACACATGGTTAGGGATACTCACCTTCCCATTGGATTTCATACCTCTTGTATTACTCCTTTTTCATCCAACGCAGGTATTTTGAAAAGGGTTTTGACTAAAAATTGGGATTAGATTTTAACTGACCTTTCCACACGTCACAAGTTAGGTGATAGACCAATTATCACGTTTATAAGGGCTATAATCTGAAAGCACTTTTGGAAAGACCTCCTAAAAAATGTGTGACTAGTCCTGTTATGTACAAATGTGGTAGATGCAACTTCTGCAGGTACATTAAGACAGGTAAGAACTTAAACATCAACGGTCAGCACCTTTCTATTTTAGGCAGTTATAACTGTGAAACCAAATGGGGTGGTTTACCAGGCTTTATGTGAAAAATGCAACTGTTTCTATGTGGGTAAAACCGAAAAGTACCTGAAACAGCGCATTTATGAATACATTTATAACACATGTAAAAATAACCTTAACAATGCTTTGGCCAGACACACCTCAGACCATGTCCAACACCATTTTGTATTTACTGTTTTAGAAAAATTACCTTTTGATATCTGAGCGGGCCCATGGTCTTTGATTTCGGAAGAAAGAGAATTACTCTGGCAGTTGCTGCTTAATGCTTTTTGTTTTCCTAATCTTATTTATAATTGTAATGTCAAATGTTTATTGAATTTAAAGTCCTTAGACAGATGACTTGTGCAACAATTTCTAATATGTTGAAAAGTATCACTTTATTCACCATCATCTTTTTATTAATTGACTAATTTTTTATTTTTATATATCCAAAATGGTTATTTTATAACATTATATTAAATCATTGTGTGAATTGAGTGGATTGCCAACCTCTGCTTTTTGGTTTGTTTTAAGTTTATTTGTTTTTTACACATCATTCAAAATATTAAAGCAGGGTCACAGAAATATAGTACAAGTCAAAAATGTGTGCACAGCAGTACAAGATATAGCCTTGGAATAGCAGTGTGAATAGGAAAACAGTTTTGAAATGCTCAGCAAATGGTTACAGAAATTTCTAACATTAAAATCCTATGACGTGACCATATTGCAAGTAACTGCCAACCAGAAAGCTACAGGAGTTATGATTATGCAAGAGAATAGTCTAATTATCTACAGGTTGAAAGCATTTACAGATGCAGAAATGAGATATGCTCAGTTAGAAAAGGAACTGTTAGCAATAATGTATAGATGTGAAAAATTCCATGAATATATGAAAGTAAAGAACATGAGGAAGACACAGACCATAAACTCTTGAAGATGATATTTAGAACATCTGTGTAGAATGCATTTCTGAGACTGTAGAGGATTTTAATTATTCAATAGAAGTATGTAGAAAAGTAAAGTAAAGACTAGATAAGGAATTGCACATACCATATTCACTGAAGAATACTGCACATTTACAAGATATATGAAGAACGGTGAGAAATCATTTCATGACATCACATCGGAAGAAATGGCAAAAGAATATTAGTGGTGTACAGACATTGACACAGAAATGCAGCTTCTGAAAAAGTACAGTCAAAGCCTGACCTATGCAGAAATTGTCAGTAAGGAAAAATCTTACTTTTCAATCAAAGCATTAATAAACCATGGTAAAGTTTTTTTTTTTTTTTGGAAAAAAAGATGGTCTTTATTGTGTTTCCTTTTAAAACAATAACAAAATTCAATAACTCATTTTGACCTGCAAACATGTATTTAATACAATGCATTGTCAGTTAATTATATTACTATTAAAGTACTTATCTTAGTAAATAATCGTATGTATGTATTTATAATACTTTTGTCAGAGCGGCCTTTTTATTGAACAATAAACCCAGCACTTACTACACTGAAGTCTGTTCAGACAAAACACCAGAATGGGCTTTAACATGGGTGTTGAAGGAGGGAGGGTCTGTCCTGCATGCAAAAGCCTATCCACAAGCCCTGTATTGAGTTTTAACATGAGTCCTAGGAGGAGGAGGACAAATCCTGTATTCCATGCGGAACCAAACAAGCAAAACAAAAATGTAATCAGTCAGGCTCAAACATTTGCCAGTTGGCCAAATCCACACTTGACAATATGCATGGGAATCATATATTTATCAAAGAGACGTAGAGACCAGGGAAGGAACTGCACATACCAAATTCACTGATGCAACAGTGCACATTAACAATAGGTATATGAAAAACAGTGGAAAAATAATTAGATATCTGTTTTATTGTTATACTTTGGTTGAAAAAGCAGATTTTTGATGGGTATGTAAGTCTGACAATCTCCGAGTTTGGGGAATATGGCCCTTCCCCAGGTATTGTACAATCTCAAACTTAGTATATATAATTAGCAGTAGGTTCAGGAGGCATAGCATCCCACATGGGAATTGCACCCATGTGTGTGTGTGTGTGTGTGTGTGTGTGTGTGTGTGTGTGTGTGTGTGTGTGTGTGTGTGTGTGTGTGTGCGTGTGCATGTGTGTGTGTGTGTGTGTGTGTGTGTGTGTGTGTGTGTGTGTGTGTGTGTGTGTGTGTGTGTATGTGTGTTTGTGTATGTATGTGCATACTTATATAAGTATAGAAGAAACAGCTGTACTTCAACAAACATTATAAATAACTGGGTCTCTCTAGAGAATATCAGTAATGTGTATACTGGACTTGGTATATAAAAAGAAGAACATAAATTCACCAATTTTCTATAATTGTTGAGTAATCAGTAGGATTGCCATCTTTCCAAATGTCCAAAGTGGGACTTTTTATGGAAATATAAGAATTTTACAGGGAAAGCCATATTCACAACCATCACAAATAAGTAGAATTGTCTTTTTGTGAAAATAAACACTCACTCTTGTGTAGTTTGAGTTGTTTCTGTCATAATGAATAATATAATACATTTCAAATACAAATACAAATACATTTTTTTAAGAAATATTTTATTTTTGTTCTAAAAATCTTAGGGCATTTGTCATTTTCATGTATTTTATAGGACCCAACTGCCTAGAAGGGGACTGCCCTGCATAAAGAGGGGCAGATGATTAACCTAGTAGTCAGTCATTAAATTGTCAGGCTTAATTTTATTCCCCCTCATAAATCCCTCTAGTAAATTCTACATCAAACCATTTAAATCACTGCCACCACAAATTACCAGCTGCTTCTTTAAATTTCTTCCATGGTAATCACCTGACCCTGTATTTGTCCTGTGATGTTTTTTCCTTGACATATAATGTTTCACATTAGTTCATCTATAATTCCAGTTATGTTTTCTTTACCTTGGTATTATACCTTCATTTCCATCTAGCACCATAGTCATTTTTATACCAGTGTCAACAAAAACTATACATCGCAAATCTTTTCCATGTTCCTCTACAGCAAAACCAAAGATATGGTCACAGGTTAATAGTAACCCTTTCTATGCCTCTGCCAGTGGGGCATTACTTTAGCAAACATAATTTCAAGTCTTTGCCATGTATAAAAGTATTTGTGTGAGAACTTCCAAGCAAATATTTTAAATCTTCATGATTTTGTGGCATATCTTGACAATATGCAAATACATACCTACTTAGTTTAATATCTATGTATATCGCTTGTGAACTGCTATAATCGTATCTAAATTTCTTCACCATTCAAATCAATAAGTGCCTTTCTTGAACTACTCACAAGTCTATTTGCCAGTGGAGTTTTACTCTTTGTCTCTAACAGAAAAGAAATTACCATGGGTAGAGAACTTTCCAACAAATCCATTACACAAAAGTGCCTAATGACATTAAGTATCCTTTCATACTCCAAATGCAAAGAGTACTGCAAACCATACTCCATGCACTGTCCAATCTCAAAGGGTCTCAATAAATCTGTATCATCTCTCTGCACCTCTAGAGCCTCAATCCTTTTCCATCTGAGATTTCAGTTCTGCCATCACCAGTGGGTATGAAGTGAGTTAACCATATGAATATTATGATTACCTCAAACTTCTATCACTGTGCTCTCTTACCCTTTCCCCCTACTTCCTCTCCTGCCCTATACCTCATAAACTACCCCCAACCCACTCCCTTTCTCCACTATATACCACCTTTTACCTCTCCCACCTCATCTTATTCTCTCTGTCCTCTCCTCATATTTCTAACTTCCAAAAAAAAAGCTTGTTTTTTTATTTGTACATAAATGTTTTTTACTTACATGTTTTTTTCATCTGAAATGTCTGTACTTTTAATGTTTAGTCTATATGAATCTCACCTTTGTAAATTATTACCTAGGATTTGAAATGTTATGACTTTTTTAACAAATTGTATATTATCTCTGTATTTTTCACTGTTCTAATACTTTATTTACTTTTGTATAACTATTGGAAAACTGTCTGTATCCTGTGGAGCTTTTCTCTCCAGGCCTCCACTGAAAACGAGCTCTTCTAGGCCCAGTGGACTATCCCAGTCATCAAACTATAATAAATAAATAAATAAATAAATAAATACACATTACTACAGCTTGCTTCAAAATATAAAGTACTTCCAATCTTCATGTTAGATATATTTGAATAGTACATCAAAAATATTTTCATTCCTGAATGCATTATTTTAATTGTCCCATCCATTGATATAACTGGGGATGTATCTCATTCAGGCCTCTTGCCTCCTTTAGAAATATTAAATTATCCCATGTAATAGTAGGCTTTCCACTGTCTAAGACATAATAACATACCACATTTCTAGATGATCTCAGGAAATCATGAAGAATATCAGCCACAAAAGCATGAAACACATTCAACAATGAAGGACATGAAAAAATGCACTATTGGGACTCTTCCAATCCAACCATTTTCCTTCTCAGAAAATGCATCTTTTAATCTTTTCTCTTAGTTCTCATATAGCTTAATTATAGATCTCTCAAGGATATTTCCCACCCTAATTCTACAATACTAAATATGCTAGGTCTGCTGTAAATACTCACAACTGTTTCAAAACTTGGATGGGTCCAAGTTTACTCTCAACACTCTTGTTTTCATCTTATTTATCTTAAAGCTTGAGATTTTACCAAATTTATCTAGCACTTAGAATAATAGTGCAACATATTTCACACACGCGCACACACACACACACACACACACACACACACACACACACACACACACACACACACACACACACACACACACACACTCACACACTGGAAACCAAATTTCCTTCAAAAGCACAAATTGTCAATCCTAAAATCAATGAATGCCACTCACTGAAAAAGAAACACACTGATCTACAAAAGATAAAAAAAAAAAGTAACAAACAAAACAAATATTTTTGCAGGGGATGCCAACTCCAAGATCACACTACCATGGGTAAGAACATTTTTTGAACAGATGAGTTTTTGATCAGCTGTATCAGTTCCCTCCTCCAAAACACTATCCACCCATTTATAGCTATATATCTATATCTATGTTTATATATATATATATATATATATATATATATGGGTCACCTTTAAAATCTCGAACTCGCGTTTGCCCGAAACGGAATCCGACGGGACGAGAATACCGAAAACGCAGATGACCGAAAAGGTGAGAACCCGACGGACTCGGTAAGTGTGCGATCGAGTGAGGGATTTATTGTTAGGGAGCGGACAGGTAAGTGTGCGATAGTGAGGGACTGTGGGTTAGGGGTGGGTAAGTGAGTTAGGGTTAGGGTGCAGGTAGGGTGTGTGTGCGATAGCGAGCGACTGTGGGTTTAGGGGTGCGTAAGTGAGTTAGGGTTAGGGTGCAGGTAGGGTGTGTGCGATAGCGAGGGACTGTGGGTTTAGGGGTGGGTAAGTGAGTTAGGGTTAGGGTGCAGGTAGGGTGTGTGTGCGATAGCGAGGGACTGTGGGTTTATGGGTGGGTAAGTGAGTTAGGGTTAGGGTGCGGGTAGGGTAAGTGTGCGGTAGTGTCGGACCTTAGGGTTAGGGTTTGGGTTAGGGATAGTGCATATGTTATGTAGTGTACTGTGTTGTTTACGTGTAGTGTGTTGGTGTAATGGTTTTCGGTGTTTTGCGTTTTCAGCGTTTTATGTTGTCGGTCTTTTCGTTTCGGTCATTAGTGTGTCAGGCAAACGCGGTTTCGAGGTTTTAAAGGTGATCTATATATATATATATATATATATATATATATATATATATATATATTAGATTTAATATATATATATATATATATATATATATATATATATATATATATTATATTATATTTATATATATATATATATATATATATATATATATATATATATGTATATATATGTGTGTGTGTGTGTGTACATATATATGCATATACACACATGCTCACACATACACAAAAATGCACACATGCATATAGGTTCATAAGCTCATAGGCTGAGGACCTTTATAAGCCTAGCCTCGCACTTTAACCCAGCTTTGTCCCTGAGTACCTTAGGTGACTATTAGGAGAGGAATATGTTAGTAAGGAGGTAGCTAAGGGTTTTTTGGGGGGGTGTTAATTAGAGAATATTTTACTTACTGACAGTCTCTGTCTATCAGAGACATGGAAGCCAGACCGGGGATGAATTTGCAATTTTCATCCAATTGTCAAGGTTTAATTTGAATAGGGTCAGGGATGAACTCTGCATCCCATTGGTGGGGAGCCTATTCATGATGCAGGGATCCTTTCAGACACGTATGTCTGTCTCGCATACATGCTCTTTTTATGTCACAAGCAATGTCCAGAATCTTGGATCTACTGTTTCTGGTGCTTTTTGTTTTGCAGATGTGTAAAAGATACATCTGGACTGGATCTGATGATGGCTTACAAGCTAGGCATAAATGACCTCTCAGTATCCTGTAGGAGACTACGTATAGAGACAGGTCCTTTAGATGATCTGTGTAGAGCAGGGTATTCTTGCCCTAGATTCCCCTAGTGAGGAACCTTTGTGGACATTTCAACTGTTGCAAGCCTCCGGTTAGGTACATGCTAAAGGAGGCATTGTACTCAATGATGAGTCTGATAAGTGTTGACTTGAGTGGTACTATGACTTCTTTTGACCTGGACGCCATACCCTATATAACCTATAAGTTGGACAACATAGAAATATCTTCTTACTATCTTTGCTACATTTTGGTTGAAGACCAGATTACTGTTTACATATGTTCCCAAATCCTTAACTAAAAGGTTAAAACTTAGGGGTGTTTTATCAATTAAGTAATTAACTAGGTTGACAATTTCCCAAAGATCATCACAGTGCATTTCTTGGCTTTGAGTTTTAAGCCATGCCATTGGCACCAGTCATTTGTCTGTGTTAGACCCGCTTGCAAGATGTTGGTGTCATGAAGGGAATCTATGATAGCTCTCAGTTCCTCAGTTTACAGTTGCCTGTGAACTTGGGGAGCCAAAGGCCTTTGACATTAGCCTAGACTTCCAAAAAGTAGATGCCAAACAGTATCAGGCCCAGCATGAAGCCCTGAGGTTCTCCACTGGTGACCAGTCTCTTTCATGGAGGTGGTCTCATCAATCTTCTTGGATCCAATATGTGAGCCATCCAACAATACAGCAAGTTATGTAGGGATTTTATGCCTAGTTCTGAGATTATGTCAGCAAAGCCTGAGTGGGGTATTTTATTAAATGCCTTTGCTCAGTCAAGGTATGCTGTATGTGCTGTTTTACCCATATTCATTGCCTTGTTGCCCCTGCTCTCAAAGAAATCAACCTGGTTAAGTAGGCACAACATTCCCTTAGCAAAGCCAGACTGGGATAGGTCCAGTTTCTGTAGGTTGCCAATGTCCTTGTTTATCATTTCCATGATAATTCATTCCATGGCTTTGCATTTTTGACTTGTCAGTCTGATGGGTCTATAGTTCCCTGGGTTGGTTAGTGGTTCACCCTTATGAAGAGGGATGACCATTATGGTCATCCATTCAGTTGGTACATAACCTGTTTTTAGGCTATATTTGAAGACTGCCTCAGGTTTTCCTGATGGGTCATGTTTTAGACTATTCTAGAGGCAAACAGGAAGTTTGGCATTAAACCTGACAAAAGTGTGTAACCTTTACAAAAAAAATGAGCTGTTTTCCTTTTTGGCACAGTGTTTTGTTGTTTTTATTGGTCTGTTTTCTCTTTTTTATTGCTTAAATATGAATATTGCCAGCAGTCACACTGAGGCAATGTTTTTGGGCTTAGTTAATGCCACCAGAACCTGATCCCTGTTAATAGTCAGCAGGAGTGTGCTAGAATGGATTTCACAGGGGGTAGTTGGGGGTGGTTGAAGTTAGAGCTGAATTTATCAGCCAGTAAATTTACAATGTCTCCCTGATCAGTGATGGTGATGCTGTTTGCCATCAGTTCAGCACATTGCTGTGTGTTACCTTTAATGTTCTGAATATAGCTGAAGAAGGCCTTGTGACTGTCCTTATCCTGACAGGCTATCTGGATCTGTTAGCTGGCATTGTTGGCCTTAATTAAACCTCTTAGTTTCTTGGTTAGTTGAGCCAAAGAGGTCCTGCCTTTATGGTTGTCACTCTTTCTTATTTTGGCCACGGCTCTTCTTCTTTTGTTATATGCCATATTGAGATGAGGATTCCATCAGTGGCGTTTGTTTTTGGCTTACTTCTAGTAAGTACTGCAGCCTCTATCTAGCCACTTACATATTTGTACAGGGTTTCCCTGAATAATTCTGCATAGGCAGCTGTAGTCTCGTGATTCGGAGAGAAGCCTCAAATTTTGACAAACTGTCGCTTAATATGATGTAGTTTGCCTTCGCTTCATGAGTTGATTTTTATTTTGAAGGATACAGCTTTGTAATCGGACCTCTGTTGTAAGAACATGACATAGGGGGCAGGGGCGTGCAACACTCTGGCATGCTGGTGAGTACTAGATCTGGTATGCTTTATCCTCTGGTTGGAGTTTGGGTTAATAAAGTCCAGGAAGCATTCTGCCTGTGAGTTTCAGACAGTGTATGTTTCCCAGTCTATAGACAAGTGGTTGAAGTCACCCATGAATAGAGTATTTTGTTGACTGTCCTCCACTTTTTGTCTCTGTCTGTTGTTGTTGGTGCAAATGTGTGAACAGCACTGTAATCTTGCACTGCAGAGTACTTTCTATGGTTTTAAATCAAGTCTCAGTAATGGTGCAGAAGTTTACATTCTCCAGAATGAGGAAGGCTTGTAGGGTGTAGAGTTTTTTGTTTATGTTTCTAGCATTGAGCAGTAACACTTTAAGAGTGATTTGAGTCTTTTTTGCTGTGTTGGTAGTTTTGCTATTTTGGTATTGCTTACAAAAGGCTCTAAGAAGGTGGATTAAGTTTTAGCCAACATCTAAAAGCCTAGGGAGACAGGTGCAGACCATCTTTGGCAAAGCAATGTGGTCTGTTAATCATGTCCTCCAAAGCTGACAGATATTTCATCCACCTAGAGTGACACCAGAAACTAAGACAATTATTAAAATGAATCATTTTATATTCATATTGTGGCATCATCTTTGGTGAAGGTAGAATGGTGCTCAATGCAAGGTTCATACCTGTCTTTAGGCTGTCTATGGCACATACTCAGAGAGATCCATAATTCCTCTTTTCATATAGTCCAGTGAGGTATATTTCAGGTAATTTACACCCACAGGAACTATTATAGAATCATATTGGTATCTAAGGTGCAGTGGCTTGAGTGCATGCTTGATATTGCAGATACAAGCTCCAAATAGGCAACTAACTGTTATCTTCTCCTTGTCTAACCTGGTGAGGGGGGCAGCTGTGTGTTCTAAAGTGGAATCAGCAATGGCAACAGTTTTAGGTAAAGTGTTTGTTTGCCTTAGTGGCTTCGTTCTTTGAGTACCATGGGGTGTAGGCCTATGTGTGGTGTTTGGTTTTGCTTTTGGTGTGTGCTATAGTAATTGCTGAGGAAAAGTGTTGCCCTTAGACAGCTTGGAATGTCTTTGAGATTTGGGAAGGTTCCATTTAAGTACCTTAGCGTAAGAAGATGTATATGTGTGATGAGTGGTATGTGAGAAGGATGCAGTGTGTGTGTGTTTTTGAAAATTGTGTATTTACATCTCTCCCATACTGTGTTAGTTTTTTTAAGGATTAACTGGTTGTATGATAACTTCAGGCAATTTATGCATTGTTTCAGGATGCCCATATCTCCCAAGCTGGCCACAACAACATTTGGAAATTGCATATCCATGTTGACTAGTCCTGTATTAGGGTGAGTTATTATGCTTTAAGAATTACATATTAAACAGGCATCTCCTAGGGTAGTTTCTAGGGTTAACAGCAAGATGTTAGATAGTGTAAGGTTATTGTATTAGTGCTATTTGATACACAAACTCATTTCTCTAAGCTTAACTCTGTGCAATGATTCACTCTGTAATAGGTTTTAGTCCTAATCTTTGATTTATATTTAAATTTTACTGTCTAAGCATTTGCTACTATACAGGGCACTGCTACATACACACAAACACACACACACACACACACACACACACACACACACACACACACACACACACACACACACACACACACACACACAGATGTCAGATGTATAGGACGATATCATCAACAAAAAATGCAGTTCTAGTGTCATTTTTCTATAGCCCTCTAGTTCCAACAAGGATGCCAAAGGCCCCATACAAAAAGTGTTTGAGCAGGATTCAAAAAACTTAGCCACACTATGGTAACCAAGTTTGCTTGTTGAGGGTCAAAGTGCATGGCTGGTGCAATTCAGAAAACCCAGCTACACAACATGGCTAGGCTAAATAATGCGACTGGCAATGTTATATACTAATGGCCGTATAATGAACTGACGTCTAATAATGAGAGAAAAAACAAGATGGCAGAATGATTCAAGAATGTTTCAATTCCATGTAGTGATACTGCACTCACCTTAGATCTAAACTCTGCAATATGCCCATGTTCAGACAATATACATCACACAAATATGCTTGGGGTTGCCACAACTACTATAAATGTGTGTCTGCAGGAAGCACTGATTGTAGCTTCTATGCCATATGGTGTGCAACATTGCCCTGGCTAACCCCCATAAAATATGTATATAAAACAAATATACAAAAATAGGATGTATAAATATAGGTATATAGAAAGATACAGATATAGAAACATATGCAGAAGTACTTTAGTGTGTGGAATACTATCACTAGATAGTGCATGCACATAGGCAAACCAGTTAAGAATGTACAAATGGGAGGGCACAGTTATTATCAGTTACACAGATGAAGAAGAGAATTGACATTGAGAGCAGGTCCATTGGATGGACCACTTCCTTGGTTAGATATCGGTGCTGTATAGCTTCTTCATTAGTCCAGTGTGGCTCTCTGACTGTCATTCTGTAGAATCACCATCTAGGCATAATGATTGTGCTAATTATACCTCATCTCATTATTGTTTCTGCATCACTCAATTTACATGATAAGAAAACCTGATAAACATTATACAGATTACTACACAGTGCAGCACACCCCTGAGCACCTGTGGGCAGCTCAATGCATGCATGGGACATCAATTATTTTTGGGTTGAGAGAAATATTCTCCCATAATTAACCATCTAAGATGGAGTCACTGTATATCATGTATTTTCAGCAGCAGGATGAGGGATGGAGGACTGCAATTTTTCCCACCTTAAAGTGCCACGGGAACCACAATAATACAGTAAATTATATTTTATTATGTTGTCATGCAAATGAGATGCTAGTCAATGCCTGTAAATTCCTGTCAGAGCATGAAGGATGGGACACATGAGAATTATTTTGTGCATGAATTCTCTGACATTTTTCTGAGATCTTTCAAGGTAAGGCATTATGGCTGCAAAAGGAGAGGGTAGTGCTCTTTTTAGAGCACAAAGGTGGTGTGAGGAGGGGTCCAAGATTTTTGTGGACATCCTCCATATGCATTACGTCAGTGGGTCCTATAGGAGGGCTGTGCTGAGTCACAGTATAAGGCTAATACCCGGAATAGTTTGGCTAAGGCTGTCACATGTGCTACTTGCATCCCATGCATGGGAGAACAGAGTCATTATCACTGAAGTGACATAAGTGAACACAAGTCTGGCCTTCTTTACTGATGGGAGAATAAAATTAAGATGCATTCACTTCCTCATTATTGTAAATATAACATATTTTAGGTAACCAAATAAACTGCCATTGCATGCCACCATCCAGTTTTTCATTATGACCGTTTTATATCTCTAGGTTCTGCAGAGATATAAAGGAATAGACAGAAGCACAGAAGCAGACTACAGAGTACCAGGTTGAGTACACATGCTGTCATAAAAAGGTGTCTCTGTTTTCATTGTAGCAGTTGTACACATTAAAATAATTATGTATACCTTTTATACAGCAGTACCACATCTGTCAGTACTGGCATAGCTCAAGAGTAGCAGTATTACTGTGCAATGTTAAAAGTGGATTTCTGCACAAGATAAATGGATCAGCATGTTAAGTCTATGTGCTCTGAGATTAAGATGGCTGTGGGGTCAATTCTCCCCCTGAAAAAAAGTTCAGCTGTCATGGAAAACATCCAACTAATGTCATACATATACACAAGGTCCATATGTAGTGGTTTGTTGGGCATTTCACAATATACAATAGAAGCATTTGTCCCTTGTCTATAACCTTTTATGGACAAACTTATTGTATGATTGTCATGTTTATTTCAGATATGTGAAGTTTTATTATTGTCAGAACTCAAATTTCAACACTGGCCACAGACACAAATGTGGTGTCTTGATAAATAGCTTCTGCCTTTAATATTCTATTTTGTTTGTCTGCATTCTGTGATGGCTTTTGGTATAGCCCCCCCCCCTCCCCATATGTTATATTCAGATAAAAGGTTTATGGCATACCTGTTTAAGTCCTACTTTTAAAATGATATTATTTTAAGCTGTATCAGAACCAGCATGGTTAAGAATGCAATTTTCATTGTGTCTGTACTTCTCTTCCCCCACCCTCTTTGTCACTATCCTTTCTCTCTCATACATTTTCTGTGTGTGGGTGCCTATGTGTAACATGTATGTGTGCGTGTGTGTACATGCATCTCTAAATAAATCAACAAATTCCATTGTAAAACATAATTTCAGCAATACCAGCATCAAATAATATAATTCAACCCTATTGAAGGCTTTTACTACATCCAAACTTATTGTCATAAATGTTTGTGTTGTTAAGCACATTTCCTCAACCAACTAGTCTTCAGTGTATTATCGGTAGTATGTTAGTATGTCTTCAAGTCACAAATTCATACTGATCATTGTTAATCAACTGTGGTATATGTATATATCTATCCATCTATATCTATCTCTCTATCTCTCTATCTATCTATCTATCTATCTATCTATCTATCTATCTATCTATCTATCTACATTGTTATGATTTTCCTAATAGTGAATCACCAATGTCATGCTAGAAAAAATAGTACAAAAATATGCAAACAACATTCCAAATGTGTATATTCTAAATCCACTATCAGATGCAATTTCACTTCATTAAATAAACAAATATGCCAATGGTTAAATACATATTTTCAATACCTGATATAGATCTGCATGTACTAGAATAATATGTGTATTGTGCAAATTCTAGTCTAGTTGAAAAACAGAAATATGACCTATTGCTCTCATGGAAGCATCAACTATCTCATCATAGTGGCATTTTGTAAAACCTAGCCCATCCACTAACCTCACCAGAACTAGTAATTATATTCCATTTTCCCAAGTATACCACAATGCCTTCCTGAAAAGCAATCACCATTTTCTTGACGTCTTTCTGTGTGATTCCTAGAAGTTGTTTGTCTTTCGGCTTTTTCCCAGTAAGGGGTCACCACAGCGGACCTCCAGTCTGCTAATGATTGGCAGTAGATTTTTACAAAACGCTGAGGTGCCAGCTCGATGCCCAACCTTCAACGAAGGCACACCCATTTACGCACACATGTCTTTCAAACGCTACCCAACCACGGGGAGGACATGCAGACTCCACACAGAAGGCACTCCCAAGCCAAGCCGAGAATCGAATGGGAGAACCTCTTGCTGTGAGGTAACAATGCTACCGCTGTACCACCACGGAATTTAGAAGTACATATACAATATTATCATGATAAATGATAGTCCTGTGCATCACTTTGGTCTAACATAATTATTAGCATATAATAAAATATTGTCCACTACTGGAAGATATATCCTTGAAATCAGTGCTACCACACCTCTTCTCTGCGCTCCTGCAAAGGAAGATGCTGCTGCCTGAGATCAATATCTCTTTATTATCTAACTCTGTCTCATAATGTAACTAGCCATGGTTACATTTTCTGAAGAGAACTAAATGCACTATTATTCTTGACTGGGTTAGTCAAGTCTTTAATAGTCTTTGTCATGAACTTATCCTGCTTTTTTAAACATTCATCTCCTCTTGTCCCTTCTTTAAACCTCTTTGCTATAAATACCCAACATATAAAGCCTTCCTTTTGAATCAGATTTGTCTTTATATTATCCCAAAATATAAGCTGATGCATCTTATTGTGTATTGTTGACACAGATATGAGTACACATCGTACCAAACAACTGAGAGATATTTACAAGTAGAAAACTATTGCAAACAACTCTTTAATGTAAAATATAGCATAAACAGCAAATATAAACCTAAACATATTCTCTTCACCTAGCTCTGCAGATTATATTATGTCTGCACAATTCTCCTTTGATAACCAAACAAATATTTTGCCTTGTATCATACATATCATGTATGTTCAAATATGCTCACAGATAATTTCAGTTCCATGTTTTTCCAGTTGTCCCCTCCCTGTTTCTCTATCCTTACTACTCAGCCCTACATCCAATACAAATTATCTGTGAACAGGTTCTAAACATTACAACACTCCAGACTGTTTCATAATCAGCACCAAACACTGCCTCACCAATTCAGTGTAAAACCTTGTTAGTCTTAATCACTGCACTGGACACATGCTTAAGGCCTAGAGAATGGCCACAGTGATGCTCCCACAAAGTGTGCCCAGCACTGATCCTGAGAACTACAGAACAATTAGCATTGCCAGTATTATCTGTCAAATAATGTAGCTGATTTTTATTCTTCTTATTATTATTATTATTATTATTATTATTATCATGGAACTTATAAATAATGACATTGACAGCCTGCAATCCTTCAACCTGAACCAACTTGGCTTTGTGAAAAATAGATCTCATCTACTGAATCTGATAGATTTCTTTGAGAAAGTAACTAAGGCTTCAAATAATGCAAGACCAGTTCACACCACCTACTTGGGACTATCAAGAATTTGTGTAAGCAAAGCCTTCTTGCAGGATATGAATATCATCTGGCGAGCTAAGGAAAAGCGATGAGTTTGCAGTCATCTGTAAACATGCCCAGACAGAGAAGCTTGATGACAGCTTGTTCATTGGTGAGGTAGATGCCAAACAGGGGCAAACCTAGTGCAGAACCCTGAGAGATGCTAGTGGAGACAGGCATTTTAAAGGAAAGTATGCCATCAACCCTGACCTTGTGGGTTCTGTCTTTGAGTCAGTTAGCTATACATTCGGTTACTCACTGATTGGTAGTCAAGTTGTGAGTTTCTCAATAATACCAGTGTAGTATAGCATAGGTTCATAGGTTCATAGGCTGGTACTAGGCTATCGGCCCTAGGGCCTATACAAGCCTAGCCATAACAATTCCCTGGATATTTCTTCCCACAATATTAACTTCCCTGGACCCCTGCTAGCAGGGCGACTGACATGATCCCCGGGGTGAATTTCCTATCTCTCATACAATCGTCAAGGATCATTTTGAAGAGGATCAAGGAGGCGCTCTGCTTGATATGTATGGCAGTCTATTCCAGAGTCTGGGGAGTATCTGGGTCAGGAACCTATTCCTCCACCATGTTTTGTTCATTGTGATGCCAAGGTTTAGATAACTGGAGTGTGTGGCTCTGTAGGATTGGTATTTCTTTAAGTGGAGCATGTCCAACAGCTCAGGGTTTGACATGGCCTTGTATGTTAAGCAGAGATTGCCAATGAGTAAACGATATGCCACAGAGTATAGCTGGAATTTTTTTAGACTGTCAGCATAGGGCATCGGCTTTAGGCCTGTGATTCTTTTAGTGAGGTATTTCTGCGGCCTTTCCAGCTGTTGCAGATGTCTTGTGAGGTACATACCAAATGGGGCATTGTACTCTATAATGGGTGTAATGAGGGATGAGTACAGTGGGACAATGACCTCCTTTTTTCTCAAGGAAAACCCTTAGTGATGAGGTGTGCCACATAGAAGGATTTCCTGATTATTGTGGTGATGTGGTTATTGAAGCTGAGACCACTGTCCACCTGTGTCCCTAAGTCTCTCATCACACTTTTGGTGTTTAGTGTACTGCCACCTATGTGGTAATTCATGGGTACATGTTTTTTCCCAAAGGGGATAACTATAAATTTCTTGGCATTAAGCTTGAGCCCATGGCTCTGGCACCACGCATCTGTTTCTGTAAGGCCCTTTTATAGAATATCCACATCATTTGGGGATTCAATAATGGCTCCCAGTTTTCAGTCATCTGAGAACTTTGTTAGCTAGAGTCCCTTAGTGTTGACCTGTACTTCAGAGAAGTAGATACCAAACAAGAGCGGTCCCAGGACTGAACCCTGAGGTACTCCTTTTATCACTTGTCTGGAGCTGGATTTGGAGTCGGCTACTTTTACAGTGTGGGTTCTGTCAGTAAACCAGTTGGCAACCCATTGAGTGAGGTAGGGATTTATGCCCAGCTTAGTAAGTTTATCTATGATTCCAGAGTGGGGGATGGGGTTGAAGGCCTTGGCAAGGTCCAGATAGGCTGTGTGGACTGCCTTACTTTCGTCCACAGCTCTGGAGACTGATTTGAAGAAGTCAATCAGGTTCAGGAAACAAGATTGGCCCTTCACGAACCCAAACTGGGTGGGGTCCAGTGTTTGAAGGTTGCCAATGCCTTTGTTTATAAGTTCCCTGATAATGCATTCCATGCCTTTGCAGATCAGGCTCGTCAGACTGATGGGACAGTAGTTCCCAGGATCCAAGGTGGATCCCTCCTTGTGGAGTGGGATAACTGTAGCTGTGCGCCACTCAGTGGGCACGAAGCTTGAGGTGAGGCTATGATTAAACATGACACTTAGGTGAGGTGCCAGTTCATTTTGTAGTTCATGTAGTACACATCCCGGGATGTCATCTGGTCTCATGGATGCTGTATTCTTAGCTTTGGAGAGTGCGGTTTCTACCTGTGTGGCCATGATTACCGGAATTTGGCAATCTTTTGGTATTGAGATGAGCCCTTTAGTGGGTGAGAAGGGGGTGAAGTTGGCACTAAATCAATCTGCCAAGATATTGGCAATATCTTTGGGATCAGTATATTTAATGCCATTCTGTTGTAGCTCAGAGCATATCTGAGCATTACCATTTAGATTCTTGACATAACTATAGAATGCCTTGTGGTTGTCCTTGGAATCTTTGGCAATTTTATTTTCGTAACTAGCTTTGGAGGAATTTATGAGGGATTTCAGCTTCTTACTGAGGCTGGTAAAGAAGTTTTTTGCATCCTGGGATTTTCCTCTTTTTATCAAACCATCTTCGGTCACCATCAAATCATTATATATGCATTCACTAATATTTCATTTAGAAATGATTTACCAAGTGACTTTAAAATAGGGTCAGTAGCTGCATTTGTCTTATGAAGTGGCTGGAGATCCCTACCCATATAATCTAAAATAAGAAAAAAAAGCACTGTTCACTACATACCACACTCCATACATATTTGCAGATTTCAAATAGTTAATGAACAGTACCTAGATAAATATAGCCATATTTTATACTGTGTGTTCTACTTTAGTGAAGGCAGTTCCTGGAAAGATAGCAGGAACTCGCTGCTGCCACCATTCTCAGACAAGTTCCTACATTATTACATATTTACTTCAAACATTTCATACAGTTAATACGTGGATATACCAATCTGCATGTAATAACAGGCACATTAAAGACAGTGCATCCACCCTTCATCCTACTTGTTTTACAACAGTATAAGTTGCTTTCTGCTCTGAAGCATGCCAGTTTTAAAAGTTGCTAATTGCTAGCTTTTTGTAATTCTTCTAAACTTTTTTATGTTATTCAAAGCTTGTTGCCATGCCATTCTGTAAAGCGGTCACTTCCTCTTTGACAGCCAGCACTTCCTTATTTAACTCACTTTAGTATGTACTCATGAATATTTCACAGTGCTTTCTGTACATCAAAAACTTGTTAAAACCATTAGAAAAATACACTCTAAATGTTGTTGGGTAAAATATATGAAATTTTATTGGACACTCCTTCAACCTGATATTAAAATTTGTGCTCCTTGCTGACGTGTATGTCAATAACACTGACTTGTTTGCAACCATTTTTATTTTGTTTACCGTAATAATTGACAGACTTGGCCCACTCAGACCTCTTTCAAGTGATAGCTGAGGAAGAAAGTCTATTTCAAATACAAAAACTTCAAATAGGTAACATAGTACAGAAAGAAGCATTGTATAGGACAACAGTAAAGAAATGTAACAGTAAATTCAAGTTAAGTAGCAGTTATTTGCACCTTAGCTGCAGCTTTAAGAACTGTAACTGATAAAGTTAGCGTCAGAGAAATTAAAGATGGCTGATAGAGGTCTGAAAACAATAATGAGTAGGGGAGTAGAAAGTCCGTAGAATTTGCTGTCAGTGACAAAAACTGAGGCAATATAAGATAGAATGGCAAACAAACAGGGATATGAGAGACAACGGGAGGTATTAGATAGTGAAAAGTACTGTGTATAGGAATAGTAGACCATGGTGAGTTAAATTCCAGGGATTAATACTGGAAGACGTAGAAAATGGAGTGGCTAGCATATAGGAATGTGAGAGACAGTAGGAAGTATTAGGTAAAATGAAGACAAGGGATGATCAGAAGGGTATGTATAGAAGAACTGTCTGTGTAAGGTTGTTTACATCTAGAAATATGAAGGTGAGGCTTGTGGATCAAAGATTATATCATTTCTGGGATTGAGACTTAGCACTGAGTGTGGTGATGGCATTTTTGTTGATACATATTTTATTTAGGTCTATGTATAGAAGAACTGTCTGTAAAAGGTTGTTTACATCTATAAATATGATGGTAAGGCTTGTGGTTCAAATATTATATCATTTCTGGGACTCAGTTTTAGCATTCAGTGCAGTGGCAGCATTTTTTGTTTGATACATAGATTTAAGTGTAGACTTAAAGGTGTAAGGGTTACAGCAGTTATGATGTCTAATGCAACAAGATTCCCTTTTTAGTTATGACTACTGAAAATAGACTAACCTTAGTGTTTCTACAATTTGGATGTAAATAATAGATGCTTTTCTTGTGATCTTGGTGGTCTTGGGTTTATATGTTTTGACCAGTCTCTGTAACATGAGATATTACTGTGGTTATAAATGCTGTTAAAATTATACTCAGTTCTGTTATACAAATGTTATCTTGTACACTATGCTAGGGCCAGATTCAGGAAGGCTTACACGGAGTTCAAGAGTAGTGTAAGCCTCCGTGTAAGCCTCCCGATTCAGGAACAGCCCAAATCTCCGTGTAAGAGACAGCTAACACGTCTCTTACACGGACTGGGCGTGGAAATGCTCAATACCTCATTTGCAGCTTAAAGATATGCAAATGAGGTATTTGAGCGATCCACGGTTAAACCAGTCCGTGTAACGGACGTGTTGCTTCAGAAATGTACTCAGCTGACAACTGAGTATATTTCTGCAAAATTAAAACGGAGCTATGTCAGCTCCAAATAAAGTGCATATGTTTCATGAAGCATGCCAATGGCCAAATATGTGGCCATTGGCATGAAAAAGTGTTGCAAAAATAAGTTATATAACTTTTTTTTCACGGGATTTCTGGGTTTAACTGCAGCGCACAGCATAAGCGGGATGCGCTACCTAAAACTGAAAACCGAAGCTTATAAGCCCACAATTGTGGGATTTATGTATTACATGGAATGTCAATGGAGGGACTTGCAGACCAAAAACAATATGGCCTCCGTTTAGTGGTTGTCAAGGGGGGGAAGCTCCGTGTAAGACATGTAACTAGTCATTACTAGGCTATCCTATGTAAATGAGGGTTACAATACTGAATCACACTGCCACATAGGTAATGAGCACTTTCTGAGTAGTGTAAGAGTTAGAGAAGGGGGAGGAACAGAGTAAGAGGTAGGTGACATCACGGGGGGGGAAGGATAGCAATAAATGTACCAGATTGGAGGGCAATGTAAGGTAAGAGATGACGGACAGACATCAGGGAGGGAGGTGTGTCCCAACAGAACACTAGGAAAGTCAAGAAATTGAGGGTCTACGCTATCCCTACACTCAACGTTTCTTGAAATACGTGCATCTTGGCGTGCTTGGCGTGTAAGGCAGATTCAACATGTGGGAGCGTGTTGCAAACCGTTTACAACGGTTTGCGCAGGCGTGCACGTGTGGAAGGCAGTGTGCACGCGTTTTAACATGAATCAGCCAAGCTCACACCGTGTAAGGATGTGTGCACGCGTGTAACACCGTGTAAGGATGTGTGCGCGCGTTTAAGTGACTGTGAGCGTGTTTGAGGTGGTGTGCACATTGCTCCTCCTC
Source organism: Protopterus annectens (assembly GCF_019279795.1). Taxonomy (NCBI): domain Eukaryota; kingdom Metazoa; phylum Chordata; order Ceratodontiformes; family Protopteridae; genus Protopterus; species Protopterus annectens. The sequence goes on along the minus strand of NC_056736.1, from coordinate 257,082,001 downwards.
AGGAAACAGAGAGGAAACAGGAAACAACTAAAATACAGGGAAATTGCCAGAAGATACTGCTGGAGTTAATTGGTGGAAACAATTAGAAGCAGGCAATTACACAGGCAGACTAGAAGCCCAACCCAGCACTTAAAACACTGCAAAGAGCAGTGCAGGCTGTTTCTCACAAGAGATACTGCCAGAAACTAAGCTATCAGAATTGAAAACTGAAAAAAGCTGAACTCAGAGCAGAAATGCTAGGGGCTGCCATAGCTATTATAATCAGGCATAGGCGAATTGCTGAGGGTGGTGACAATGCAGATGCTGACAGACAACCCAGAGTGAGGAGAAGGAGAAGAGTATACAGGCCCAGGGTCACCTACCATGGGTTACATGAGCTGGAGATAGTAGAGCTACAGAGTGGACAGAGACCTTCTGCAGCAGATTGTTGAGCTGTGCAGGCCACATCTCACACACAGAACCAACAGAGGGAACCCATCCCAGTGGAAACCAAGGTATGTGTTGGCCTAAGAATACTAGCAACAGGTACCTTCCAGAGACCAACTGGTGATATGATGGGGATATCACAGGCATCAGCCTCCAGAGTACTGCACCAGTTCCTGGATGCCATGTCAGCACATGTCGGTGATCATATATATGTCCCTAATGACCGTGAGGTTATGGCCAGCAATATGCGTCTCTTCCAGCAAATAGCGGGTTACCCTGAGGTGCTGGGTGCAATAGACTGCACGCACATACGCATCAAAGCACCAGCCAGTGAGCAGGGTAGAGCCTACATTAACCACAAGGGATACCCCTCCATCAACTGCCAGGTCGTGTGTGATGCCCAGGGCATCATAATGAATGTGTGTGCTGGCTGCCCTGGGAGCTACCACGATTCCCATATCTGGCATCTGACGCAGCTGTACCAATCATTTGCCAATGGGGACTTCCCACACGGACACCTAGTGGGGGATGCAGGTTATGCACTTGAGCCGTGGCTGATGACACCCATCAGAAATGCACACACACCTGAACAGGAACGCCATAATGAGGCACACGCACAAACACGTAATGTCATAGAGCGTGTGTTTGGGCTGCTCAAGTCACGGTTCCGGTGTCTGGACACATCTGGTGGAGCCTTGCAGTACACACCAACTACATATACCCAAATGATCATGATATGTGCTATGCTACATAATATGATCCTGCGGAAACAGCTGCAGCAGGACCAGCACAGGGCTGGGCCAAACATCCCCCCACCATTGCCAAGGCCACCACAGGCAGGAGGTGACTCGGAGGAGGAACAACCTGACCTTGTCCCAGTAGGCAGAAGGAGGCGTGCCCAGTATGCCCTGGCCTTGGCAAAGAGGCAATGCATAGCACATACACTTGGTCAGTAGGAAGGTGATCTAATAGGGGCTCCTGAATTGAATGAGTTAAAGTGGATCCTAAACCTTAGGGCCCACATAGAGCCTGGTTTGAATTCGACGCTTAGTATTAGACCTGCACTCTTATAAGTTGTCACTATTTTGTATTTATTCAGGATGACTACCTATTCCAAATATGATTGATTCACACTTTTAGATCAGCCATCTTATATTTATGGGAGTTTTTGTTGGCCATAGGCAATGTTCTCCCATGCCTTTTATCCAGGTGTTTTGGCATTATCATTTGATATGTTTATATTATTTTTCTTTTCCTTTGTTTTTCTATCCTTCCCACCCCCTCCTCCCTCCTCCCCCCTGCCCCCCCCCCTTCTCTTTTCCTTTCTATACATCCTATCCTTCTCTCTTTTTTTTTTTTTCCTTCTCCCCTTTTTCTGGTTTCTTTTTTCTTCTTCTTCTTTTTGGTCAACCTTTGTTGGCTTTGTTTGGATCTTACAGTTTATATATAGTGTATATGGAATGAATTAATTAGCTTATGACATTGTTTTTACTCTGATCTCTGGTTGTATCGGAGTTTTTAATAAAACTATGCTTGTCTTGAGACAAAGGTTTTAAAACTGAAAGTAATGATATTGTTTACATATAAATATATTATTCTTGATAGAGGTGATGTAATTTGGAACAAGCATGTATCTCTATATGGCTTTAAATGGAGATGTTTCTTGCTAAGCACGTTGGTTTGCTTAATTGTTCAATTGATTTGTTAATTGGGCTTTATTCAATGTATATAAGGGTAAGGACCAGCCCTGTTTAATGTAACCTGATGAAGCGCACTAGCAAGTGCGTGAAAGCGCTTGTTCTTCTCTTTAATTAAATACATTATTTGTTTGATTTTATGTCGTGGTGGTTCCAGTGATTCATCAGCTATCATCCCCCCACCATTGCCAAGGCCACCACAGGCAGGAGGTGACTCGGAGGAGGAACAACCTGACCTTGTCCCAGTAGGCAGAAGGAGGCGTGCCCAGTATGCCCTGGCCTTGGCAAAGAGGCAATGCATAGCACATACACTTGGTCAGTAGGAACACTGGGACTGATACCCGCTCTGACTCACTCATACAGTAACAGGGATGCCTAACATGACACAACCTGCTTCCAAACATGTACAGGGAGTGTAGTATGTGCATCTGACAGAGGCGGCCCTGCAGCACCACCTGAGGCATGAATGCCATGTGTTAATTAATGTAATATCATGTACCATATGCACACCTGAGGACCCCAACTAACATCCACCCTCAACAATCATAAACCACAAAAACACAAACCCACCTCATGGGTACCACAAGGGATAGGAACCTAGATGTAATGCTACCCAATGCCAGAAGTATAAACATCAAGATGCATGCAGTGTAAACACACACAGTATAGAGAATGTAGATATCAGTGCTGTAATAGAAAACAGGGTCAAAGCCCACATCAGCACCCTGACACTACCAGGTCACACCTCATACAGTGATGTACATGTGCAAAAACATGGAACCAGATAAAAATGAGGGTGACTAGCAATAAATGGCATGGATAACCACACACCCATGTTTGTACCACAACAAGAAGCAACATGGAATAGCCATGGTCAAAACCAATGGCTAAAACTGACTACTACTATATAGCTTGCTGCAGACCACTGTCCTAATAGCAGGAACTGCCCCAGGCCTATGTTCATAGGTTCATAGGTTCATACTAGGCTATCTGCCCTAGGGCATTTATAAGCCTAGCCCAGAGTTTTGTGGCTTCTGCCACCCTTCAATTTGATGGATAATATGCCCATTATTTTGCTGTGCCTCTGTCAAGCAGTGATACTGAGGTTATCCCTGGGGTATACCTGCAATCTCCAATCCATTGGTCAAGATCTCACTTGAACAAAGCCAGTGAGGTGCTCAGCCTCACATGTACCAGGATGTTGTTCCACAGCATAGGGACTCTCTGGGTGATGAATCTGTCCCTCCAGCACATCCTATTAATATCAGTGTTGAGGTTTAAGTCTCCTGCCTTTGTAGTCCTGATGGATGTAGAGGTCTTGAGGTGAAGCATGTTCATTAATTCTGGGATGGACATAGCCTTGTATGTCAGGCACAGGTCACCTCTGAGCAGATGGTAGCGACTGAATACAGCAGGAATTCCTTCAGTCGGGCAGCATAAGAAATATGTTTGAGACCCTTTCACCTCCTGTTGAGGAATTTGTGGGCCCATCCAATTGCAGGTGTTGGGTCAGATACATTCTGAATGGGGCATTGTATGCAATCATTGGTCTGATGAGTGATGAGTACAGGGAACAATGACCTCCTGATCTAGATGTGAATCCCTGCATGATGAGGTGGCCAATGTAGAAGGTCTTCCAAACTACCCTGGCAATGTGAGTGTCAAACAAAGGTTACTGTCAACCTGGGTGCCCAGGTCCCTGATAACCTCCTCTGTGCTTAGAGGATTGCCACCTAGATGGGAACTAGTGGTAACCTTGTTCTTCCTGAAGGGTATGGCTATGCATTGTTTAGTGTTTAATGTAAGGCCATGGCTCTGGCACCAGTTATCCGTGTCTATGAGACCCTTCTGAAGGATGTCTGTGTCAGATGGGTTTCCAACTATGCTTCCCAGTTTGCAGTCATCTTCAAACTTTGTCAGCCATAGTCCTCCTGTGTTTGCTCGTACTTCTGAAAAGTAGATGCTGAACAAATGTGGGCCCAGGACTGAGCCCTGTGGGACACCACTTGTGACAGCTCTGGAGTGTGACATGGCACCAGCAACTTTGACCCTGTGTGTGCTGTCACTTAGCCAGTTTGCAACCCATGCTGTGATGTATGGGTTCACAATTAAGCTGGTAATGTTTTCAATGATACCTGAGTGGGGATTGTGTCGAAAGCCTTTGCCAGGTCAAGGTAGGCTGTGTGGACTGCCTTGCCCACGTCAATGGCCTGGGTGACTGTCTTGAAAAAGTCAACCAAGTTTAAAAGGCATGATCTGCCCTTGACAAAGCCAAAGTGGATTGGATCCAATGTCTGTAGGTCCCCTATGTCTTCATTTATAATTCCCATTATGATCCTCTCCATAGCTTAGCAGAACAGGCTTGTCAAGCTGATGGGATGGTAGTATCCGGGGTTGGTGGAGGCACTTCCTTTGTGAAGTGGGTCCACCATTGCCGTATGCCACTCCTTGGGCACATATCCTGAGGTGAGGCTAAGATTAAACAGCTGCCCTAACTGCGGGTGTAATTACTCATTGAGTTCATGGAGCACACAACTGGGGACACCATCTGGTCCCATGGATAAAGTGTTTTCCGCCTTGGATAGAGCAGTTCCCACCCCAGCATTGGAGATGTTTGGGGCTACAATCCTCTGGTGTAGATACTCCTCCAGTTGGGGGCAGGCGGAGAGAAATCTGCACTGAACCTGACAGCCAGTATGTTGGCAATGTCTGTAGGTGCAGTGATATCTACACCATTCCGAACTAATTCTGAGCATATCTGGGAGTTCCCTCCCAGGTTTCAAACATAGGTAAAAAAGTCCTCATGATTGTCCCTTGAGTCCTGAGTGGGTTTACTCGCAAAACTTGCCTCGGATGATTGTATGGGGGAACCCAGTGTCTTACTCACAATGAGCAGGGGTGTCTTCCCTCCTACGGATTATGCTCTATCTCGTAGTAGCTCCTTCCTTGTGTTGTAGAGCTTGTTTATGGCTAGGGTCCACCAGACCGGATGCTTGCCTGTGGTACAAAGAGTCTTTGTTTTGTCTGGGATTGCCTGATCCATGCAGTCCTGGAGGTGCTGGTAGAAGGCATTTGTAAGTGATACAGCGGCTTGGGTAATGGTGTCCGCTGGCTTGGGGGCCTTGAAAGAGACCACACCAGTCCTTAGAAATGTGAAGTCGGCATTTGAGAAGGTCTTCACTGTTTGTTTTTCTATCTGGGGTGTGTGTGGGATGTGGACTCCCACTGAGAGTAGTCCATGATCTGATCTCACCAATGATGGGTATACTTCTGGTGTTGAACAGTGTGACCCCATGTTCGTGATGATGAGTTCTAGTATGTTGTCTCCACTTGTGGGGATGGTGACCAGTTGTTCCATGGCATTTGAGTGTATGAACTCTTGGAACCTTTGTGTTATAGTGTTATGGCTTGCTTAGTGATCCCAGTCTATATGTGGATAGTTGGATTCACCCAGTAGGATGGTGTTAGGAGATACATTTATCCCCTGCAGTGTTTGCAGGATAGCTGTGTGAGGTACCTGACTTTGAGAGGGTGGCATGTAACATGCTACAAACTGCAGAGCAGTCTTGCCTACGGTCACTGGCACCTGGATGGTCTCCGATGCATCGTGTGTTGCCACCAACCATGAGGTGAGGGTGTCCTTGATGAATATGGACACCCACCATCCTTCTTGGTGTTGTCCGGATTCTGGTGCCGGAACGCATGATATGAGGTAACACCGATAGTGCCAGGGTGCTGTTAGAAGCTGTGAACCAGGTTTCAGGCACAGCACAGACATCAATGTGCTACAAACTGAGAAGGGCATACAGTGTGTGCAGCTTGAGGTTGAGACCTCTGGCATTGAGCAGCATTACCCTTAGTGCCTTTCCTTTACTGTGTTCTAGGGTGGTAGGTGTAGAATCTGAATCTTGCATAAAAAAGGCACAATGGGGGTGGCAAGAGCATCATCCGAAATCCGGAAGCACAGGGGTGACAGGTGCAAGCCGTCCCTTGCAAATCACCGTGGCCTGTCCAGCATGTCATCCCAGGCAGACAGACATTGGACCCCCTTTGAATGACACCATAGTTTAAGCAAAATATTACAGCTGATCATCTTGTCTCTGTTTATGTGGCATCATACTTGGTGAAGGTAGGATACGGCTGAAGGTCAGGGTCACCACCTGCCTGGCCTACATAATCAGAGGGATCCTCTATGTCTCTTTCCATGTAGTCCAGGGAGGTACATCTCAGGTCGTTCACACCAGCATGGATAATGACTGGGTCAGACTTGTACTTGCAGTTGAGTGACCTGAGTGCTTGCATTATGTGGTGGATTCCAATGCCCGATAGGCAGCTTACTGTGACCTCCTCCGTACCCGATCTGGTGTGCGGGACGTCAGTGTGTCTGACTATGGAGTCACCTACGACAAGTGTGTCTGGCATTGTGTTTGGCCTTAAGGGCTGTGACTGTTTGGCACACTGACTCTGTGGTCAATTTGTTGCATGTGCTGTGCCCTGTGGAGGCGGTTGTGTGAGTGTCTGCTGTGGTGGCCACTGCCATTTTGGTAGAATTCTGATCAGAGCCTCTGAGTATGTCTCTGTGTGTCTATGTGTATGATCTTAAGTTGTGATAGTGCCATGTGAGACTGGATTTGTGATGTGTGTGGTTACCTTCACCTTCTCTCTGGTCTTGCTAGTCCTATGTTGAGAGAGCTCAGCCTCCACTTTGGCTATATAGTTGCATCTCTCACATGCATGTGTGTTTTATGGGAGAAGGAGAGGGTTGTCAGTGTACATGAGGCAAGTGTAACATTGCCTCAATATTCCCAGGTTCACCAGCTGAGCAGGAGAGGACACTAGCAACTGATCCCTAGACATGCTAGAAGGAATAGACAAAACGATGTTGGAATACAGGGAGATATCAAGCCCCCCAAACCACATCATAGTGTTTGATTGACAATACCTACACATACACCGGTGTTTCATAGTGTCATAGTCTACTACTAGGCTATCTGCCCTAGTGCATGTATAAGCCTAGCCATAGTGATGTGGATATTGCCACCCCTTATAGTGGTAATAAGTGTACAGAATAGATTCTGAATATTGTGCCTCTGACTTAGTAGTGACACATTATGACCCCCTTATGTAATTGAATAACATGACTGTGCCTCTGTCTAGTCTGTGCCGCCATCTCATATGCAGTTGTCCAGATGTCTCCTGAAGAGAGTCAGTGAGGGACTCTGTCAAACATGAACTGGGATACTCTGCTAGAGTGTGAGATGCCTCTGAGTTATGACTCTGTCCCTCCAGCATGTCCTATACATGTATGTGCTGAGGTTCAAATCCTCAGCTCTAATGGCTCTGGTGGATTTGGATTGCTTGCAGTGGAGCATGTCCACCATATCCTGATTGGACATGGTCTTGTATGTCAGGCATAGGTCACCTGTAAGTATGCGGTATGACACTGAACAAAGCTGGATTTCCTCTATTCTGGAAGCATATGACATGTGTTGAAGAACCCTGATCTTCATGGTAGGTACTTTTGGGGTGTCTCCAGCTGTTGCAATTGCTGGGCGAGGTACATACCATATGGGGCTTTGTATTCAATCATGGGCCTGATAAGGGAGAAGGATAGTGGAACAATGACCTCCTATGATCTTGATGGAAAACCCTCCATGATAAGGTGGGCAAGATAGAAAGTCTCCCTAACCACCTTGGCAACAGGGGTGTCAAAAGAGATGTCACTATCTACATGTGTCCCCAGGTGTCTGATTTGTTGTCTGTGCTCAGTGGGTTGCTGTCTATGTATTTATCTGTGGGTACTTTGTTCCCCCCAAAGGGGATGAATACACATCAGTTGCATTCAGTTTCAGGCCATGCGTCTGGCACCAGCTATCCGCCTTTGTGACGGCATTCTGTAGTATGTGTGTGCTGGCTGATGTATTCACTATGGTGCCTAGGTTGCAGTCATCTGCAAACTGTGTCAGCCACAACCCCCCCTATGTTTGCTTTCACATCTGAAAAGTAAATACCAATTAAGAGGGGTCCCAGGACACATCCTTGTGGGACACCACCTGTGACTGGCTTCGAATCTGACAAGGCACCTGCAATGTTGACTTTATGGGTTCTGTTTCTTAGCCATTTTGCAACCTATCCTGCGACATATGCTGTTATATGTCAGCTGTTGAGCTTGGCTATGATGCCTGAGTGTGGTATTGTGTCACAGGCCTTAGCCAAGTGCAGGTAGGCTGTGTGGACTGCGTAGCCCTCATCGATGGCCCTACTGACAGTTTCATAGTAGTCAACTAGGTGCAAAAGGCAGGATCTGCCCTGTACAAAGCTGAACTAGGTGGGAACAAGGGTCTGTAGGTCAGTAATGTGTCTGTGTAAGAGCTCCATAATGACTCTTCCCATATCTTAGCAGACAAGGCTGGTTAAGCTTGTGTGGTGGTAGTTGCCATGGTCTGTGGAGGCATCTCCTTTGTGGAGTGGGACCACTGTTGCCGTATGCCAGTGTTCAGGTACATATCCTGTAGCAAGACTAAGGTTAAATAGCAGTTGTATATACGGGTCCAGCCCCTTCTGGAGTTCACATAGCATGCAACCGGAGATACCAGCAGGTCCCATGGATGCTGTGTACTTGTCTTTGCTGAGTGCAGCTCTCACATGGACATCCAAGATGACAGTGAGGTTACATACAGCAGTGATAACTATCTTCTTTTGGGGGTGAGGGAGGGGGTAAATTGCACTGAAGCTGTCCGGAATGTTGCCAATATCTGTCAGGTCACTGGAATATATGTTGTTGTGTACCAACTCTGAGCATATCTGAGGGTTCACAACCAGGTGTCTGACATAACTGAAGAAAGCAGTGTGGTTACCTTCATTGTCTTTGGTGATTTATGTCCCCAGGTTGACCTTGCATGTCTTTATGAGATAATGTAGCTTTCTACTAGTGCTGATCACAGCTGTCTTCCCTTTTGGAGATGTAGCTCTGTCTTGCATTAGTAACCCTCATCTGTCATACAGTTTGTTTATGGCTGGGGTCCACCAGACAGGACACTTTCCCTTTGTGGAGAGGGTCCTGTTTTTATTTGTGATTGCATGGTCCATGCTGTCTGACATCTAGCTAAGGGGAGGTCATTGTGGTTCTGCAGTTATCTTTCATCAGCATTAGAAATGACCACAACAGCCCCTGTGGGGTGTACCTCATGCAGACACATCCAGCACCTGTAAAGTCCACAACAGTACCTCACCAGGAGTATGACAGAGCTGGAACACATGTAATGTGTAGCCTGATTAAACAGAGTGCAGCTCCACACACTGCCATGCTGTCCACCCAGATGCAAGCTGTGCCTGATGTAGAAAGCCATGTCCAAGCTGGAATCAATGCACATGCTGCATCTTGTACAATCTGAATGGCAGGGAGCTATGCACATGAGGGACCTGAACCCCAGCACTGACATATTCAGGACAGGCTGTACTGCATTATCCAAAACACAGAAGCCACCCCCACGCATGAGTAAACTACCAGTACAGGTTTTCCATAGAGACACTCATTGAGCCCCCTCAACAGGAATCCTAATGAGTGGATGGGAGATGGGAGGTTTACCCTGGGTATCAATGTTATGTCACAGGTAGACAGAGGCACAGTATACTAAACAAGACATATGTCATGGCAAACTACACTTACAATGTGCTGATGGACAAACACACTCTCCGACTAGCATTAGAAATGGCCTAGGGTACATCGGTAGTGTTTGCCAATGTACACCCATGTTGTGGAATACACAACTGATGTTGGATGAGGCTGTTGTAAGTAGTTCACATCTGAACATAATGCAACATGGTCAGATAGGTTCATAGGTACATAGGTTTATACTAGGCTATCTTCCCTAAGGCAGGTATAAGCCTAGCACAGAGTTCATTGGTATACACCACCCCTTATATGGAAACAGTACTGTGCCCATTATGTCATGCCTCGCTCCAGCAGTGACACAGTGACAATCCCCGGGTTAAACGTATGACCTTCCATCCACAGGTCAAGATACCTCTTGAACACAGCCAGCAAGGTGCTCTGCCTCACATGGACCGGGATTGTATTCCACAGCATAGGGAGTCTCCGGGTGATAACTCCATCCCTCCAACATGTCCAACGTACATCCCTGCTAAGGTGTACGTCACCTGCACTAGTGGTTCAGGTGGATCTGCCAATTCTGAGGTGGAGCATGTCCATTAATCCCTGTTTGGACATGGCCTCGCATGTCAGGCACATGTCACCTCTAAGCAGATGGTATGTGAGTGAATAGAGTGGGAGTGTCTTCAATCTGGCAGCATATGACAGCTGTTGGGGTTCCATGATCCTTTAGGTGGGGGACATTCAGGGTGTCTCCAATTGCTGTAGATGTTGGGTGACATACAGCCAGAATAGGGCATTCTACTCGATCACCGGTCTGATAAGAGAAGAGTACAGGGGAACAATGACTCACTAGATCTGGATGTGAATCCCATCCTGAACAGGTGGGCAATGTAGAAGGTCTTTCTAGCCACCTTAGCAATGTGAGTCTCAGAAGAACGGCGACTGTCAACCTGGGTCCCCAGGTCCATGATAACCTCCTCTGTGCTTAGAGGATTGCCACCTATATGGTAGCTTGGGGTTACCTTGCTTTTCCTGAAGGGTATGTCTACACATGTTGTGCACTTTGACTTCAGGCCATGGCCCTGGCACCAGCTATCAGTTACTGTGAGTCCCTTCTGAAGGATATCCATGTCTGATGCACTGTCCACTATGGCACCCAGTGTGCAGTCATCTGCAAACATTGTCATCCAAAGTCCTCCCATGTTGGCCTGTACTTCTGGGAAGTACATGACAAACAATGGGGTCCAAGGACTGAGCCCTGTGTGACACCACCTGTGACCAGCCTGGAGTCTAACATAGTGCCAGCAACTCTAACCCTGTGGGTCCCATCCTTAAGCCAGTTTGCAACCCATTCTGTGACATATGGGTTTACATTTCAGTTGTTAGGGTTTTCCACAATACCTGAGTGGGGTATTGTGTTGAAAGTGTTTGCAAGGCCAAGGTAGGCTGTATGGACTGCCTTTCCCCAACAATGGCCTAAGTAACTGTTTTAAAGATGTCAACCCAGTACAAAAGGCATGATCTGCCCTTGACCAAGCCAAAATGGGATGGGTACAATGTCTGCATGTCCCCCATATCTTTGTTTATGAGCTCAATTATGATCCTCTCCATAGCTTTGCAGACTAGACTTGTTAAGCTTATGGGGCAGTACTTACCAGGGTCTGTAGAGGCACCGCCTTTGTGCAGATGTGCAAAACTGGACCATAACCAGGCTGTTGTGCACACTATGGAAATGTAAAGCGGTGATAGGACTAAAGCCCAGGATACTGACCACCACAGTGAAAGTACTGAAACACTACACTATACAGTGCTATAGTGTTAGGTCAGTATGAACGGATGTTGACAATTGTGTGCAAAGTATCCCATGCAAAACCTGCAGGCACAGTATACTCCCTGTTTTGTTCACACAAAAAGCATTCGGGCAGTAACTACACAACATGGCACAGAACACACAACAATAAACTGGAGGTATTTTTTGAAGGTCACACTCATCCACAAATGTGATGGGCTGCAGAGTTCAACATATGTAAAGCCCACACTGGGCATGCTCACACACTTAGAGACATCTTTCACACAACATGCCATGGGAAGGCTGAACTGGGCATGCTCACACACTTGGTCCAAATGTTACTCCTAGCAACTGTGAAAACACACCAGAGGATGCTCATTCCCCTTTCTAGACACTGATCATGTAAGCACCCTATAAGTATATCGGAGAAAAGGAATCTCTCAGCAATCCGAATAGCGCGCTCTGCTAATGTGTCCATCTCAAGTATCATAACATAGTTAGGTAGGGGGTTGAATCCAGCAGGTGGTAAGTGTGTATGAAAGAAACATCCCTTTTGGCAACTGGGAAAACACACCACAGGATGATCATTCCACTTTCTAAACTCTGATGATGTCAGCACCCTTTAAGTATATCAGGGGAAAGATAGTCTCCCAGTAATGCGAATCGCATGCTGTGCTAATGCGTCCGTCTCTAGTGTCATAACATAGTTAGGTAGGGGTTTGAATACAGCAGGTGGCAAGTGTGTGTGAAGGGGGGTAAGTGAGTATATATGAAAAAAACATCCCTTTTGGCAACTGGGAAAACACATCACAGGATGATCATTCCACTTTCTAAACTCTGATGATGTCAGCACCCTATAAGTATATCAGGGGAAAGATAGTATCCCACAAATGCGAATAGCGCGCTGTGCTAATGCATCTCTCTTTAGTGTCATAACATAGTTAAATAGGGGTTTGAATCCAGCAGGTGGCAAGTGTGTATGAAGGGAAGTAAGTGTGTATGAAAGAAACATCCCTTTTGGCAACTGGGAAAACACACCACAGGATGATCATTCCACTTTCTAAACTCTGATGATGTCAGCACCCTATAAGTATATCAGGGGAAAGGTAGTCTCCCAGTAATGCGAATAACACGCTGCGCTAATGCGTCCGTCTCTAGTGTCATAACATAGTTAGGTAGGGGTTTGAATCCAGCAGGTAGCAAGTGTGTGTGAAGGGGGTAAGTGTGTATGAAAGAAACATCCCTTTTGGCAACTGGGAAAACACACCACAGGATGATCATTCCACTTTCTAAACTCTGATGATGTCAGCACCCTATAAGTATATCAGGGGAAAGAAAGTCTCCCAGTAATGCGAATAGCGTGCTGTGCTAATGCATCCGTCTCTAGTGTCATAACATAGTTAGGTAGGGGTTTGAATCCAGCAAGTGTGTGCGAAGGGGGGTTAAGTGTGTATGATTGATATATCCGTTTTGGCAACTGGGAAAACACACTACAGGATGCACATACCCCTTTCTAAACGATATCACAATTATGTATGGCTTTTCATTACAGACATGCCACGTGTGTTTTGCACACACAGAATGCCCATGTGTGTGGGTTGTCACTCACAATAATGCATGACTTTGATTAAACCAGTTATGGCAATGCACACATGATGTATGTGTGTACCAAATACACATATGTACCTGTGACCTTCAATAGTTACCATGTGTGTTGCCTGCCACATGTGAATACATGGTATTTGCACAGGGTAACATTATGACCATGGTCTTCTGTGCAGGTGCAGCATGTGGGATGTGTATATACAGTGTGAGATGTAGATGCTATCAGCCTAGTAGTGAGGGATGCACACCTGGTCTGGGGCATATAGTCTACATGTTGTTGATGTACAGGAGCTGCATGTTTTCACCTGTTGTGGGAGTGGTAAGACAGTATTCCATAGCAATGCAGTGACTGCATGCTAAGAACCATTCAGCTAGGGTGTTGTAGCTACACTAATTCATTAGCATTCAGTAAGTTGTCAGAATCCCTGGTGAGGGTCTGATGCCAACCAAGGTCAGGGGTCTACCAGCCTGTGTCACTTGCTCAGTGATCCCTTCCATGTTCCCTATCATGTATCCCAGTGAGGGACATCCCACATCAGCTGTGGTGGCATGGACAATGAATGAGTCATATGTGTCCATGCATCTGACTGACTTGTATGTTTGTGTTATGTGGTGAACCATAGTGCCCCATGAGCATATCACTGTGACCTACACCTTTTCCAGCCTGGTGAGCATTGTCTCACTGTACTGGACAATAAAAGTACCTAACACAACTGCGGCAGTAGTGTTGTATAGCTGTATAGACTGTGCTTGTTTGACATACAGGATTTGTGTGCTATGTGTTATGCGTGCTGTGTGCAGGCCTAATGTATGCCTGTGTGCCAGCTGCAGAGATGTCTGCCAGTCATGCAGGATGCTATCCTTAGGCTTCACAACTGACCTGTTGTGTTTCCATGCTTGTATTGCTGTCCGTGTAGGTCCACATCAGATTGGTATTGCTGTCACTGTAGTATTTTATGCCACCAGACAGGTTATGCCAGTACTGGGTTCAGAGTGCTTAGTCCACAGTTTGGCCATGTGTTTCCATCTCATACATGTGATGTACATCCATGGGTAGGGGATAGGGTTAACTGTGTACATGTGGCAGCTGTGACATTACTACATGACACACATATTCCACAACTGTACCATAGAGGTGACTGACAACTGACCTTTGCACATGCTACCATAGTATTGAGATTACATTGGTGATTAACAGCACATAGGGACAATGGTGATAAAGATACATAGGTCCATAGGTTCGTACAGGGATGTCTGCCCAGGGCATGTATCCACCTAGCCAGAATGTGTGTGCCTTTCAACATGCATTGTGAATCTGTCTTGCTATGCCCTTTTCCAAGGTTAGTATTCTGTGCCTCTGTCTCACAGTGACACATAAGTGATACCCAGGGTAACCCTACAATGTCACATCCTGTCATTAATATCACTCTTGAAGATAGTCACTGAGTCAGTCTGCCTAACCTCTATTGGGATAATATTCAGGAATGAAGGGAGCCTCTGAGTTGTGAATGTGCCCCTCCAGCATGTCCTATGTATATCACTCCTGAGGTTCAAGTATTTCCAGTGTGTATCCTGGTGGGATCTGGATATTCTGAGATGCAGCATGGCCATTAAGTGAGGGTATGACCTGGCCTTCTATGTCAGGCACAGATTGCCTATGAAGAGGCAGTATGTCACTGAGTAGAGCTGCTGTTACTTTAACCAGTCAGTATGTGGCATCTGTTTGAGCCCTTTGATCCCCTTGTCGAGGTACATATGTGGTATCTCCAGTTGCTGCAGGTGTCTGGTAAGGTGCATGCCGACAGGTTCATCATAGTCAATTATGGGCATGATGAGGGATGAGTAAAGGGGCACAATGTCCTCCCCTGATCTACATGTGGATCCCATGATGATGTGGCCCATATAACATGCTTACCTAACCACTTTGTCCATGTTGTTGTCAAATGGTAGAAGGCTATCAACCTGTGTACCCCAAGGTCCATAATTCCTTCGTCTGCACTTAATGGATTAGCACATATGTGGTACGTTGTGGTCACTTTGTGTTTGACAAAGGGGATGACTATACGCTTTCTGTCATTCACGTTGAGGCCATGGCTGTGGCACAAGTCGTGTGTTTGCAAGAGTCCCTTTTGGAGGGTGCGTGTGTTAGCTGGTGAGTTGATTATGGTGTCTGGTTTGCAGTCACCTGCGACTTGCTGAGCCACAGTACTTCCATGTTGGCCTGTACCTATGATAAATATATAATGAAGATGACAGCTCCCAGGGCTATGCCTTGTGGGACACCACTTGTACCAGGTTGGAGGCTGACATGGCTCCAGCAATTCTACCATGTGTGTTCTGCCCTTGAGCCACTGTGCAATACCCATAGTGACATAGGGGTTAATATGTACACTGGTGAGCTTCCTAGAATGCACAACTGGGGTATTGTATCCAAGGCTTATGCAAGGTTCAGGTAGGCTGTGTAGACCTCCTTCCCTTGACAGTGGCCTTGGTGACTGTTTCAAAGAAATCAAACAGGTTGGAGAGGCAGGATTTGCCATTGACAAAGCCAAACTGTGTATGGTGACATGTCTGTAGGTCCACAATATCTAGATATGTGAGGTTCATGATGATCCTTGCCATAGCTTTGCAGACAAAGCTAGTCAGACATATGGGTCGAGTAGTGTCCAGGATCCGTGAAGGCACCACCTGAATGTTGAGGGACCACTGTTGCTGTATGCCACTCTCTGGCCACATATCGTGTATTAAGGCTGGGATTGAACAGTGGTGTTATGTCTGGGTGTAGCTCTTCTCATGGTTCATGTAGGACACAGCCTGGGACACTGTCTGGTCCCATTGATGCAGTGTTTATTGCTTTGGGAAGGGCATCTCTTACCTGAGCATCTGTGATGTCAGGGGGGGCAGCACTGTGCCGCGAGACATATTTGCCCTTTTGGTGTGGTGGGGGAGAAGGCAGCATTGAACCTGTCCACTAGGATGATGGCAATGTCTGTGTGTTTTGTATTTTGTGTGACATCTTGGATTACCTCTGAGCATATCTGGGTAGTACCACCCAGGTTACTAACATAACTACAGGCAGCCTTGTGATTATCCTCAGTGGCTTGTGGAACCCTCTCTCAAAGATGGCCTTAGACAATCATATGGGTGCCTGTAGTTGTCTTCCAATACTCATCAGTGGTGCCTTCACATTTTGGGAGGTTGTTGTATCATGTAGTGGTGTCATACTTCTATTGTATAGTGTGTTTATGGCTGGTGTCCGGCACCCAGGACATCTGCCTTTGGAGAATTGGGTCATGCTTTCATATGTGGCTTCATGATCCATGCATTCCTGAATGTGTCCATAGAATGCCTTTATACAGGTATCTGCAGTCTGGTCCATATTGTCAACAGGCCTTGGGCCTTTGAAGGTTTCCACATCATTTATGAGGGGTGTGAACTTGCTTGACATGAGCTGTTGACAGATGTGCCGCCCTCCAGACAGAGCAAGGTGAGGGTCACAGTTAGCTACTTGTCGGTTGATAGCATGTGCCACATAACACAGGCACACAGGTCACTCCACAGCAAGTACAGCTATGAGGCAGACATTGTCCATGCTGGTGCAAACAACCTGAGACGTACCTCCCTGGACCACATGGCAAGAGACACAGAGGAGCTCTTACAGCACCCTCTCAAACTCAGGACTCCTACACAGCCTTCAAGCTGACACAGGACAGTTTAGATTACTCTGCAAACACCATCATACTGGGTGACGTCAGCTACCCAAACATAGACTGTGAACATTACACAAGCCACAATACCCAAGCTCTAGGGTTCCCATAGATCAGACATTCTTTGGCTATGGAACAGGTAACCAACCTTCCCACAAGAGGGGCAGATATACTAGACCTGATCATCACAACCATGAGTACAAACTGCTCATCACTGGGAGTATATCCCTCATTGTTGCAATCAAACCATATACTAATCACACTGGAGTACTGGATCCCCCACATATGCAAACCTCAAACACATCGATGTGTGTGTTGGAAATGTCCCTATTAGCAACTGTGACAGTACAGTACAGGATGCAGATCCCCTTTTTGAAACACTGATGATGTCAGGACTGTATAACTATATTACCTGTAGTAAAGTCCTCCAGTAATTCGCATAGCGCGCTCTGCTAATGCGTCTTTCTCCAGTGTCATAACGTAGTTAGGTAGGGATTTGAATCCTGCAAAGGGAATGTATGAGTGGGGTTTATGTGTGTGCACTATGCTGGGAGGGTTAACTGCCTTTTGACAACTGGGAGAACACACTACAGGGTGCACATCCCTCCTCCTACACACAGATGATGTCAGCACCCTCTATGTACAGCGTTAGTAAAGATTTCTCCAACTACTGTAAATAGCACACTCTGCTAATGTGTTTGTTTCTACTGTCATAACACAGTTAGGTATGGGTTTGAATCTTGCAAATGGAAAGTATGTGTTTTACTGTTGGTGGGGTTACTGTGTGTGCACAATGATGGGGTGGGATGTGGCTTTTGCCACATGGGGCTATGCACTGCAGGGTGGTCATTACCCTTAACAAGCAGTGATGTTGATAGCACCCTATACAAACAAAACTACAAAAGAGAAGGTGGTGGTACCAATAACACATGTAAGGTAACACTTCTTCAAGTAATGTCCACAAAACGGAGTAGGATAATCAAACAATTATTTTATTCTATACAGACAACATGACAACAGACAACTGCCAGTACTCAGTATAGTGTTACATGCTACTGTAACATGCACATGTACCCAAATATACCTAGATAGTGCTCTGAAGCCTGAATGTGGCAAGTGTGTGGATGTGGGATGTGTCTGTGTGTGCATTTCCATATGGGAAACATGTTTGATGTGGCAATCAGGGTACTACAGTACCTGATGCACATTACATCTTTCAACCGATGAGGTTGCCTGCACCCTGTGAGTACAGGTAGAGAAGGGGACGCCAGTAGTAAACAACATAGTGCACTTCTCAAATGTGTACCTGTCATGTATCAACAGCTACTCATGTAGGGTGATAAATAATGGGAATGACAGGTGAGCGTGTGCATGTGTGTGGGTAGCAGGGTGTGTATAAATGCATGTGTGACAGAACAGTTACATATAGCTGAATCTACGTAACAGCACAAGATGCATTGCCATAGTCAATGTTAGCATGTGATGGTGTGCAGCTGGTACACTTTGGTAAGTAGTATGGGTGCATATAACAATTGAGGACATTCATACAGTTACTGCAGCAGGACTGCTGGGATATACACACAATTATACTGGAACAGTGAACAGTTACCAACATGTTACTACTTATACACATCTATGTAGTCACCCTGTGCATCAGCAACGTGTTTACCTTTACCTGCACCGATGTTGTAGTATGCAGGAGGTGGCACAGTGTCATCATATGCACAGGGTGTGGGTTAGGTATGCCCAAGCCAGCCACTGGTAACACCAATTGACATGTGTGTGTATGTGTGTTTGTGAGGGGCAGCAGTACAGGGTGGACCGTTGGTGCAGTGTGTGTGTGTATGTGTTTGCCCTAGGTGTTAGGTTTCTGCATGTGTGTAAGCACGCACACAGTCCCACATAATGGCTGCCATGTACAGGGTTTTGTGGACAGCCACAGACTGCACCTGTCAGGTCATCCAGATCAGTGTCTGTGGGCATGGACACGGTACCTGTGCCTGGCAGGGGTGCTACGGGCCATATCCGGTACTAACCCAGACTGGGTACTGTCATCGGAAGCAGGGGTGTGTTGACTGGACACAGTTCCCTGTTGGGACTGTCCAGAGCCACGTGCATGTGGTCTCCTGGGGCGTCTTGATGACAGCACAGACCCAGCATTGCTGGGGCTGGTGCTGGCACTTGAGGTGCGCGAGTGGGCCTGTTGTCGTCCGCGGCCACTGCCAGCTGGTGCTGTTGCTGGCATACGGCCACGTCGACATCGCAAACGCACACCATCGCCCTGGCCCATGGACATCTGGTTGTGGAGCAGCTGTTCTATGCCCCCACAATGTCTGTCAACAACATCTGTGAAGTTACGGATAGCATTCGCAACGTCACGCATGCCGTCTGTCATGGCTGTGCGACATGCTCTCAGCTCCCTCAGACCCTGTCTGGTGTACCTTTCCATACGTGCCTGTGCCTGCATGACAGTTCGAAACATAGTGGAGGTTGACATACCTCCTTGGGCACGTCGGCCAGAGGCAGTACGCCACGGATGCCCTCACGAGAACCCATGGGCGACTGTCTGCGTGGTACCATTGGAGGCCCCTGCTCATGGCTGCCTTGTGGGGATGCATGTACCACAGGTACCACATTACCCTGATCTATGCCCACTGCAGACTGTCCATCACCTAGGGACAATGGTGACAAAGGATGTAACGGCAGGATGACTGTGCGCATTGACGGGTTGAAAGCTGTGTACTGTCAATTGGCTGACCAATGGTGGACCCAGACACACCTTCCTGCACCATTACAGACATTTCATCATCATCAGTACCTGGGGCACAAGATTCAGGTTCCCTGCTGCAGGTCACCAGAGCAGCACCAGAACCTACGGGAGGAAAACATGGAACACAGATTACAGTCTCAATACATATTTGACAGAGATGCACTTCAATACTAATGCACACATTCAGAAATGGACACATGCACTCATGGACACTAACACACATGCACACTTGGGCACAGGCACACTTGCACACACACAGTAAACACACACATCAGTACCGTGTTACACTACTCAATTTACTACAACTGTGTACCGGTATTGTGAACACAGTCACCAGCAAGTCTACTACAGAGTTACACTACTCTTCCTACTTTTATAAATTGCTTTACAGATAATGTTAAAAGACTCACCAGCATGTATGGCCTGCCTCGTTGCTAGATGGGAGGGACCTGGAAGTGTGAAGAGAGTAATGTCAGTGGGCACATGTGTGCCATTTGTTTTGCACATGATACAGTACAGTAGTACACTAGTTCCCTTATACACATCAGCTGCACATAATGTCTGTATATATATCATGATGACAGATACATACCACATGCACACCTTATGCGTGCATGAAGTAACAGTGTACAGAACAGTCATATGTACATACCAGGGGTTAACTCTAATCTCACCCTTACCTCTCTTCAAACGACAACTCAAACTGTACTTCCAAAACCACTGGCTTTGTTCTTCTTGGAGTCCAGGCTAACGTCCCTCTCCCTACCCTCTCTTTACCTTTAACCCCTCATTGTGCATAGAAACTAGCTTCTACCCTGTTTCTTTCACCTTGATGTCCTTCTATGCTCTGACCTACTTCTCCCATCCCTCCCACATCCTCTTGACTGTCTTCCTTCTTTTCCTCACTTCCCTTCTTGACTCCTGCCTCTTCCATATCATTGTATCTTTCATACTCCTTCTACTTCTCTACCCTTCTGAGCCCTAACTATTATGTATATGGCTTTTGCCTTATTGCATAACCGTTATGCTTTAGGTAGGATTGCTTTGAAACCAACGGTACATTGTGTATGACTCTAAACTGTTTGAGTTCCTTACATGTATGTTGATTTAGTTAACAGGCTGGTGTACAATTCTATCATGTTGGCTGTCTGTATTAACAACTTGTCTGTCTGCCTTTATTACGTTATGTGTGGAGCTTTTCTCCACAGGCCTCTACTGAAAATGGACATATATCCAGCTAGACTATCTGGGTCAACAAATGTAAAAGTAATAACAATAAATGAATATGGCATCTTACCTGCACGCTCGGTGTCTTGCTGCTGTGTGGATCCAACCTCCATCATGATGCATGAGTGTTGCTGTTGTTGTTCTGGGGCTGGATCCACAACACTTAGCAGTAGCCCCTCCTGTCTGGTGAGGGGGATGGGTGGCCACCCCCCACCTGTGGCAACCTGTTGCCTGCGGATATCTGCAGCACGCTGGCGGACATTTCTAATCAAATCACTGCAGTGATGTCTCACCTGCTCATATGTCCTATCATGCATGCCAACATCATTTATCCTGCTAACGAGGTTTTGCCACAGTGCAGACCTCTCCTGCTGATTCTGGGTGGTGCGTGAGAACAGGATGGCATAGTCACGCACCAGGCTCTGGTGAATCATGTCATCCTCTGCAGCAGAATATGATGGGTTCCTTTTCGGAGCCATGTCAAGCTGGAAAGGTACACAAACAGGTTATCAGCATAGTATCTCAACAATACATGGTACACATTCTATACAGGGAGTATTAACTTCTACTTATTACTGCTTGGTTAAAACTTGATTACAGTGTAGCTATCATTCTATGTCATTTGTACTAAGCACTTGGCCTTCAGACCAGTTGTTTTACATTAGGGAGGTTGGTGGCAAGCACTGTGGTGGCAGGACACATATCTTTCATCCATTGAAGTTGGGAACTGCTGATTGAGGGCCCAGTGTACAAGTGTATTAGTTCTGGTATGGGCAGTTGGCCTTCAGGCCAGTTATTTAACATTAACAAGGTTTGTGGTCTGCACTCGTGTGTGACAATAGGCTGTACTCTGCCATTCATAGCTGGGGACATCTGGTTTCAGGTTTATAGTGCCTGCATATCTGAGCTGTATCTTACTGACATTGCTACACCTTGTTTGCTGTAGCAACCACTACATCCAGGCCTCCTGGATCTACCTTTGTTTATATGCTTGTTATTTGTTAGCTTGTTATTTCACTGGTATGCTACTTCCACATAGTACACAGCTTCTCAACACGTCTGTGACTCACTACTGATATCTGCATTGCTTACTGTACGTATTTCCATGTTACACATGACAGCAAGTGACTGCTTCTCATTGTTGCATTTACTTAATTGTGACACATTGCACTTAGGTTACCTGGCACTTGCTCACTGACGCTTTTATATCAGTCAGCAGTTGTAGGTAATGTCAGTACACCCTCACTCCCCACTGGACCTTGTTTTCAATCATTAATTATTACAGAATTCAGAATAGTATTCTAGCATGTCCAGAGGTCAGTTGTCAGTTCCCTCCCCAGTCCAGCTGGTGAGTGTGGTACTCCAGAGACAATGTTGGAACAGATGCATGTACACAGACAACCCCTCCTCCTAACAACAAATTCAAACTCATGTGAGTGATGCAACCATATACCAAACTGGAGGCTAGGCTCTGTCTACTCAATACCGCCATAACCAGTCAGGTGGCCAAGGAGACCACACACTACACTTCCAGTCTCACATAGACCTACCACAACAGCGGACCTAACACATGATCACACATGAACATACTTGTAGGCTCGGACCACAGCTATGCCTATGCAGCAGAGACCTCCTAAGCAGACATCCAGGCAACCACTACCACGGAAACGAACATGTGCAACACATATCACACAAAGCCAATGTGCTGAACACTCACAGCCATTAACAGTAAACAACACACCTCATACACCTGTACTAGGTGCCTCTATCATCAGGCACACTAACATCACGTTCACCAGGCTTAACGAGGTGAGGGTCACGGTGTGCAGCCTGTCGGGCACTATGACCTGCCACATAACACAAACACTCAGGTAACCCCAAGGCAAGTACAGGTATGACTCAGTCAATGTCCATGCTGGTGTGAATGGCCTGACACATTCCTCCCTGGACTACATGACATGAGACAGTACAGAGCTCTCTGAGCACGTAGCCCAAGACAGTTTGACCCTGACCTTGAGTAGCATCCTACCCTCACCTAGAACCATGCCACAATATCAAGGCACGATGATCCCTTCCAACAATTGACTGACATACTGGTGTCATTCACAGGTGTGCCAATGCCTGCCATCTTGGGGTGGTATGCTTTGCTAGG
Organism: Protopterus annectens; assembly: GCF_019279795.1. NCBI lineage: Eukaryota > Metazoa > Chordata > Ceratodontiformes > Protopteridae > Protopterus > Protopterus annectens. The sequence goes on along the minus strand of NC_056736.1, from coordinate 257,059,013 downwards.
GACAGCTTGCACCTGTCACCCCTGTCCTATTGGAATTTGGCGGAGCCTCTTGCTACACCCATAGTGCCTGTATTAGGCAAGGCTCATAAGGCAAACCCACATCCATTTGTATCACAAAGGATGAGGAAGTAAGAGTGATGCTACTCAACACCGGAAGTCTAGACCTAAGGATGCACGCACTCAAAACCCTACTTAACATTCTGGACATCGATATCTGTGCAGTAACATGAACCTGTTTCAGGTTTCACAGGAGCACACCAGTACTACCAGGTTATAGCTGTTACCATTCTTGTCGGCCCCAACACTTGAACAAAGGAGGGGAAGTATCAGTATTCAATGCAGATTCCCACGCCTCCACATTGGTGGCACAGTACAACATAGGTGTTAGGCCATTGAGTACAGAAGACGTAGTTGGGGACCTGGGGAAGAAACATGGTAGCGGTCTGTCATTTGTCAACCACATGGCCAATGTGGATTGAAAGACATGTTATATAGCCCAGCTAATCATGAGGGATTCACATGTATGGCAGGGGAGGTCATTGTGCCTCTTTACTCATCCATCATCAGGCCTATAATTGCGTACAATGCACCTTTTGGGATGTACCTAACCAGACACCTACAGCAACTGGTACAGGACAACAGTACCTCATCAAGGGGATGCAATGGCTCACACAGATGTCATATGCTGCCCAGGTAAAGTAAATCCAGCTGGACTCAGTGGCTTACTGCCTGTTCAGAGGCAATCTGTGCGTGCCATATACAGCCATGTCCTACCCAGCAGTAATGAACATGCTGCACCTCAGGCAATCAGAGTCCCATACAGCCACATGCTCAGGAGAGCTGGACCTCAGCACTGACATACATGGACATGCTGGAGGGCATATTCCTAACCGAGAGGCTCCCTTCACTCTGTAATGAGCTCACACTACAGGTTAGGCAGAGTCCCTCATTGACTCTCTTCCATAGGAATCTGGATGAGTGGATGGAGATCATAGTTGTACCCCAGGTATCACTTCTATGTCACTGTTAGACAGAGGCACAGTATACTAACATCGGACAAGGGCATAGCAGCATAACTTGTAATTGGGTGGCGAAAGACAAACACATTCTACTAGGCTTACCAATGCCCTAGGGCAAATAGCCTAGTATGAACCTATGAACATGTGTGTACTGCTATAGTACTTCTGCCATATGTTGCATGTGTGTGTGTTGTGGGGATGCACAGGTAATGGCCGGATACTTCTGCACAGGCGACACGTCTGACACATTCTGGGTGTTCATCCCTACATACTGGATGTGTGTTGCCATCCAACCCAACCCTGTGATGTGGACACACATTACTCAGCCTGGATTTACATATCCGAACAACACCACAAGCACAGTACACTACCTTGCTATGTATGCATGTAATTACACAGTTATTCAGTAGTTATGACAGTGATGCTATCCATGCAGCCCATTGGGCCAGTGGAAGCCACAACACACACCGCCAGCACCTTTGCATATGCTTACCACAGACATCCCACATACTGCATGTACTGTGCACACACATATCTAACCCAGAACAACTGCACACCACTTATTAATCCTGTCCAGTGGAGTACAGATACAGGCATATTGTATAACAATAGTAGGAGGCTACTGCAGCACAGGGCAGATTCACATGACAGCAAGGCATCTGTGGTCAGCAGTGTTAAGATGCTTCACATTCACCAAATGCACAGATATTGGCAACATTGTTGCAGACAGTTTAGGTGCAGGTACCCCCATTCTCCTACACATGTGGTATTAGTTATCCCAGATGACTGTCACCTCCCTATCCTCTCACATGTCCAGGTGAGAGCCACCTTCATCATTGCAGAACACATAGCATCACTGTTACGAAATGGTATCCCTGGATGTGTGCTACATTCACCCCTGGAGGACATAGCACCACATGACAGACTGATATTAATCCCTGGCCATACTACAGGATATGTACCTGAACAGTGCCATACATACACAGTGGTCCCACACCAATGAGGAGGAACCTCTACTGACCCTGGGAACTACTGCATCATATGCACAACTGGCCTTGTGTTCTAAGCTATGGAAGTGTTAAGTATGGGCAACATGTACAGCAATATTACATATGTTTATATTTCAGGACTATGTACACACAACCTATCTCATGGACATACCTATAGATAGTGAACTATGATACATTTGGAGGTGTCACAGTATACACAGGATTAACCTGCTACTTTGCATTACCTGTGTTTGTGGCAGCTGTTGCTGTGCCAGTGGTGCTTGTTGCTGCTTGCTCCTTGCTGCTTGCTGCTTGCTGTTTGCTGCTTGCTGCTTGCTGCTGCTGGCTGTCGTTATATTTGTTTGTTTCTCTCTCTGTCTCTCTCTTTCTCTGTAGGTTTTGTGCAATGAATGTATTGCATGAGTGTAGTGTGGGTACTCAATGCTTTTGTAGGTATCTGCATAGGTCCATGTGATGGCCTCTGCACCAATTGTAAGGCAGCATTTGCTAATTGCATGCAGCCAGGTGTGTACTGATTGCATGTCTCACTGTGATTTCAGGACACTGCTATAAAAGGGTATGTGAGATAGGCGTTGCCCTTTCAGATTGTAGGGCGTGGACCATGCTGGTATGCTGTTGACAGTGTTCTGTGAGTGTGAAGGTTAGTACATCTCCCATGCTTCATGCTGTGTTGTAGATTCAGGTTGCTGCATTTCTCTTGCCTGTTCCCTGTAGTGAGTGTGTATGCATACTGACACCTACAACTATATGTCATATGTATTGCTATATAAATATATATATATATCTGTGTACATATACATACTTTCATATATGTACATTAGCTGACATTATTGGGTACAAGCTAACAATTAGCAGGGCTGTTTCTGTTAACACTACACTAGTATGGGAATACAGTAATTGGGACTATAAAAGTCTGCCTGACATGCTTTGGGTAGTAGACATACTATATTGCCTTTATCTTCATTCCTACTATTACATGTTCCACTTATTTAGCACTATATTCCTGTATGAGAGTCATGGCTTAGTGGTAGGTCATACAGACTAGTGTTACAATGGTCTTGTGGTAGGGCCTACTAGTATGCTTATATTCTGCTTTTGACTTGAGTATAGGGCCTATCAATCAAAGTGCTGGAGGCACCTTTAAGCAGTTAAAGGGGTTAGTAGGTCTCACAGGAGCCAGGCTGTGTTGCAGATTCTGGTTGCTGCATTTATCTTCACTGTTTCCTGTAGTGAGTGTGTATGGATACTGACACCTACAACTATATTTCATATGTATTTATATATATTTATATATATGTATGTGTAGATATACATACCTTCATATATGTACATTACCTTACTTTATTATGTACAAGCTAACAAGTAGCAGGGCTGTTTCTGTTAACACTGAACTAGTATGGGAATCCAGTAATTTGGCCATTAAAACTCTGCCTGACATGCTTCAGATAGTACATCTCCTATATTGCTTTTATACTGATTCCTACTATTACATGTTATATTTATTTTAGCACTGTGTTCTTGTAAGGCAGGCATGGCTTAGTGGTAGGTCATACAGACTAATGTTACCAAGGTCCTGGGTTCGAGACTGACAGTGGGAATTTATTTTTATTTGCAAGCTTTCAAACTGAGTACAGGACCTGTCAATCAAAGTGCCATAAAGGCACTTTTAAGCACTAAACCAGGTCTGCTCGTTTGCTGAGCTCACGCATGCTTACTGGCGGTGAGCTCCGCTAACAAGCGCACACCAGCTAATTTCTTTGAAAGAAAAGAAAAAGGGGTGACAGGAAAGTGGTGAAAAAGGGGTCACAAAGAGGGTAAGACAGTAGGGAAACAAGCGTGGGATTTGCAGGAGGGATGTAGGTAAGGCCCATAGATGCCCATGTCTTTGGCAGCAACAGCTGTGCATTTCCATGTATTTTGGTGAGACATTGGAAACCTTTCACCCCTGAGAGAGGTGTCAGGACAACATTAATATTAGTTGTAGAGCCAATTATAATTAACTGTTTCAATGTCAAGCAGACATGTGTGCGACATGGACAGCTATGTATGGGCGTAATTTTTTTGTGGGTACAGAGTGCCCTTTTTTTTTTTCAGGTGAGAGTGGTATGTCAGGTGAAGGAAGTCGGTATAGCTGGGGAGGTAGGTTGGGTAGGTTAACAGACAAGACAGACAAGACGCATACAGGGGCGTGTATGACACACGTGGGGGTTACACAATTGACGGGACGGAGGTTGGGATATCCGAGATGCATGAGCCCACAGATGGCAACAGTGGAACTGATATCCCCACCCATAGGCAGTTGCCACTGTTCCTTCACAGCCCAGGACGGGCTGTGCTGGGGCTGTGTAGGCGGGCAACGGCCGGGGCGTTAGCTGTGCCACACGAGCCTCGAGCTGGCGTGGGGCCCAAGAACAGAGTCTTGGATCTCCCTTCGCACCACAGACCGGACACCTTGGAGGGTGAGTGGGCCGAACCCCTCGGCCACACTTGCAGAGGGGGACGGGCCCCATCCCCTGCAGCGCTTCCACCCGAAGGTGGCACAGGGCCACCGGAGGGTCCGCCTGGGCACTAGTGCCAGGTGCAGTCGCCAGCTGAGGTGGGAGAGGTGGGTCCGCTGGGACCTGCCTTCCCAAGCGTTCTAGGTTTGTGAGTAGTTATGTTAGTTTGGGTTAGTGGCATTTTATTCCATTCAGATTAGTTGTAACAGCATGCATTGGTATTCCCATCAAACAAACACCCAGATATTAACACCATTGAACAAGGGGCATATCAATATCACATGCATTATTTGAACAGAAATACACAGTCAAACAACATGCAGGGTTGATTAATGGCAACAGGCCATCAAATTTGCAGGTATGAACAGGGCACATGCACAAACAGACATGCATATATTTTTGAAACGGACAAATGTCCATGATTAATGAAATGTTCACATACCATTATTTAGTGGGTGTTGTTATATGGAATTATAGGGTTGGGTGGAGATAGAAAGTGGTGACACATTCATATGTTACACATTGATTTACATTTGTAATAGGTACACAATTAAGTTGAGGCTGATGTTTCAAAATAATTTTTATTTGACTGTCATGCTACACCTGTTACAAATACATCACTATCCTACTTATTTTGAATCTGATCAGATACATCATCCTGCTACACTTTGATGACAGGACAGGGGACAACTATGGCTGTTTAGTCTGTCAGATAATCATTCATTCTATCTGCAAATTGTTTACTGTGATCACCATACAGACTTTGGCCTAGACATTCCAGATTCTGACACACTGAAATCAGTTTGGGATATTAAGATGTACTTCCCACATGCATTTAGTTCTGTAGAAACACACTGGGGCTAATATATTCAGGGGTTATTACTACTTTATTTATTCATACATGACCCTTTCTGTCACTCTCACACATCCTGCAACTTCACAGTTCAGGTTGGTACTTCTAGGCTTTGTTCACATGTTAGACTGGTGGTGATTCAAACACTTTCCAACAGCCTCACTTCTGTCATGATTCAGCATTTCAACAGGGGATATATCTCACATATGACTACCTCAGAATCTGAAGCTGTACTCTTGAGACTACTGCAGGTTACACTATATTTAATTCATGGTTGGACATCTGTATTACAGCACTGTTTGATTCTATCAATTATATTTCCAGTTACACTTGCATACTGATGAACTTGTTGCAGCCATACCTGCAGACTTTCAATTCCTGCTTGCACATTATATTACTTTTAATCAATACACTGCAGTGTTCTGATACATGCTACAGTACAATATTTATTTACAAGTAATGGGTGGGGTTACTAACCTGCATGGTAGCGCAGCCACACCAGCCTATGGGCATACATCTTGCGGTTCACAGAGCGGACACCTGCAGCTGTAATACGAAAGAAGTAATATTGGACTACACATCTCCATGGTATCAGCCAGTTGAAATCCTTACATACATAAGCAAAATGTAACTTACTCAGTAGTGGGGCGTTGGGCATATCCCGGGCCTCCTGGATCCATTCAGTCAACTGGTCTTGCTTGCGTCGCTTCAGGTCCGCATGGTGGTGACGGACCTGCTCACCAGTGCGTGGAATGCCAGTAGCACTGGTCAGATCACGAGCCAACTGGTCCCATGCCTCTGCCCTATACGCTCCCCATGAGACCTGGCCCTGCATGAGTTGGGCCTCGTGATGATGGACAAGGAGCCAGATCATGTATCTGGACTCCTCAACGCCCCAATGCTGTGCTCGAAAGCAACGTCCCTCACCTACACCACTCATTCTGACTGCAGGTCTGTTCTACAATCGTTTCTGCTGTGTATTCCCGCCTATGGGGCTTATATATGCCGCTTTTCCCGCACATTTCTCTGATTGGCCGTTTTGGAATTGTATCTACTTCACTGTAAATGCTTTATCATGCTCCATTCTGGATTTTATCCCATATATATGCTATTTCTGCATTTCTAGGTATTGCTGTCATGGCTTAGTGGTTTAGTACCTTGACTCTAGTGCATGGTATCCTGGGTTCGAATCTGGTAACTGATTTTTGATTTTCTTGACAGAAATGAGTTGAGACCTGTCAATCAAACATGCCAAAGGCACTTTTAAGCACTTAAAAGCAGGTCTGCGCTTCGTTTGCGGAGGTAACGCATGCGCACTGGCAGTTAGCTTGTGGGGCGCGCAAACGGTGTGCGCTGGGATAAACCATAATTGGCTAGTGACACACATGTTCAGCTAAGCACAGCTAGTTGCAAACAGTTTCAGCCTGTTAAACCGGTGCTTAGCAATGGGCACGCAGTTTGCAGCTTTTTAAACACTACTCAGCTACAGGCAGTCTGTCTCACAGTAGCTTAGCTATCAGTACATTTCTGACTATTTTTATTATTGTGTTACTTCAAAATATATGCTCCATTTCATTCCATTTTACAAAAGGGAATACTTTTACATTTGTACAATACTGTCAGGGGGCTTTTTAGTGCTTATTTACAAAAAAAAAAGGTTGTTGTGGGGGCTCGAACCCTGCCTGCCTACTCTTAAGCCGGCAACTCTACCGCTAAGCTATTTCTTCTTGGCTTACTTTGCATATTTAGTTCTCATATCCTTTTCCACTGATTGCTAACTGCAGTTGCGCTAGTAGCACACCCGCGCACACGAGCGCACACAGTAGCAAACATTTACGGGGTTTAAAAAAAATACAACAGTTTTTATTCTCATTTTATAGCCTCTGTTCACTTTGTACACTGATGGTCTGTGGGGGAATGTGTTGTGTAGTGTGTTTATTTACATTTCCATGGCCTCTCTCGTGGCTGTTTACATTCAGCCATTCTACACTTACGGGGGCGTGTCCGCATGCAGGGCTTAGCCTACAGACACGCCCCCTACTCTCTTACACGGACCGTGTAAGAGTTACAGTGTGATTCAGCATGCCTCATGCACCTCATGCATATGCATGACATGCTGACATCACACCGTTTAACTGCAGCCTCCGTGTAAGAGTTATAACTCTTACACGGAGGCTTCCTGAATCCGGCTGCTAGTCTATTTTGTTTAAGGATAGACAGTAATTACTTCAAATTTGGATATTTTGGTGTAAGTCTGTTTTAGTTGGTTTAATTGTCATTTTTTGGAGATTTGTTAACAGTAAAGAGGCGCTGACTAGGTAGCAGGGGTGCTTTGGCTGTGATTTGCTGAGAATGATCAGTGTTGAAAGGTTTAATATTTATGTAAATAACATGCCTAGTTTTTTTTCTTTGCTCTTGATATTGCATTCAGTATTTGTTGACTGCATTTTTTTTAGTTGTTGATCAATGATAATTTCAAGTAGTTTGGTTTTGGATGATTATTCCATACTGAATTTTGAAACAGAGTACATACTGAAATTTTTAGATTGGTGTTGAGTAAGGCTATAGTGAACAGAATGAGTTTAGTTTGTTGGCACTTTGTTTTAGCTGGATTCATTTACATAGCCCTCTGTGTGGTGATGTGCTTTTTGAGTAGGATTTCGCAGTTGATAGAGTATGTCAGCTGACCATACGATGAGTCATCTGCATATTGTACCAGAACAAATTTATGGACATGTTTATACATGAAGTGCAGTAGAGGAGAAAGGAAGTCTAAATGAGGAGGTCAAAGTTACTATTAAAGGTAGTAGCCAGGAGTAGCATGTGACAGACAAATACCCAAGATGCTGAATAGTAAGGTATACAAATAAGAGGTGCAACCACTGCTTCTGTATGACACAGAAACCTGGGCAGTGAAGACAGAGCAGGTGAGAAAGCTTGAGATAATATCGATGAAGTGCCTCAGATAGATGGTAGTATACACGCTGTGGGACACACAAAGAAATGAGGACATCAGAGCAAAAACTCCAGTTGCAGAAAAGTCCAAGGAAAACAGATTATGGTAGTTTAGTCATATGTGCAGGAAAGCAGAAGACAGTTTGTTAAAGATGATTTAAGAGAGATAGGAAGAAGGCAAGAGGAAATAAGGACATCCAGCAAAGTGATTGACTGCGTCAGAGAAGACCTGTGACAGTTAGGCATGACTATCGAAAAATGTACAGAAGTAGCCCTGAATCAAGAGAGGTGGTGACAGTTGAAAAAGTATCTTGACCCCTTAGGTAAAAATAGTAAAAAAGGTTTAATATTTATATAAATAACATGCCTAGTTTTTTTTTCTTTGCTCTTGATATTGCTAAATACACCCGGGGGATCACTTCTGTGTCTCTGTTCGACAGTGGCACAGGAAAATAACTTTCTTGGGTGGCATAAGCCAGGGAACCTTGTTGGCTAGGATTACGTAGGCCCTTGGGCCGATAGCCTAGTGCCTACCTATGAACCCATGAACCTATGATGATTTTATAAGTCATTGATTAATATGTTAAATAGAACTGAACCCACAATTGACCATTTTCGGATGCCTGCATATATTAGCTTGTGAGATGAATAAGTTTTGAGCCATCTTGCTGACTGAGCTCTATCATGTAGAAATCTACTTAAGTGGAGTATAATGTTTCTGTTAATGTCTAGTGTCTCCAACCATTTTAAGAGAACATTGGATAACACTGATAGGAAGGACAAGAAAAACTGATGGTACTAAGTTATCCAGGTCTCTTTGTTCACTATATTTTGAAGAGTTAGTAGTGATATTTTACTATTTTACTCTGGGCAAAAGTCATAATGACTAAGAAAGGGAGGGTGTTTTGTTAGATTATCCATATGTTGAGTCTGAATGTGATTTCCATTATTTTTGAGATGGGTGCTAAAAAGGCAATAAGTCTGAGGTTAGCTATTTCAGTTAAGGCACCTCATTTGTGAAGGGGTGCATTATATACTTGTTTTCACATTTTTGACACATACTGTTCAGTTTTAGACCTGTTTATGGGGATTGTTATTTGGTATGCAATTGCCTCAGCAGCTTTAACAGGATATTCTTTAGGGAGCTTGTCAGGCACTGGAGTGGTTGGTTTTATTTTCTGAAACAGTTTTTAATGTACTGAATATAGAAAATGTTTGTAATGAAAAGGTTTCATAATTGGTTTTGTTTATGAGATCAACATTTTGCCATTGTATTTCTGAGGATGTGGATTAGATTGCGTTTATATCTGGAATCAGCAATGTGCTTATAGTGGACCAAAATTGTTAAGACCTGCATTTATTGACTGAATTTAGAGTAGTAAAGTAGCATTTTTATCCATGTGTATCATTTTCTTAACTGTGTTTGTGTTTTGTACTGTTGAGAGGTTGAGGCTATGTAGATTTTTTCTCCAGGTTTTCCATTCTTAATCTTTAAGGTTATTTATTGTTTAGTTTCATTTATTATCCAAGGAGCAAATCTAATGGGAGATGTTTAAGAGGTGACCAGTTACATTGTCTAAGTCTAGAAATGAATTGGCGTTCTTTAAAGTTCTTTTTAAGCACATGGAATTATATGAGATAAGTTTGCTTATTTTTCTGTAGATCCAGATTATGAAGGTTAGAAAGTGATCATACAGAGAGACAGAGAGTATTCCAATCTCTCTAATATTTTCAGAGCTGGATGCAAGGATCTAGCTTTAGATACTTTGTTTTCCACTTACTTTGTCTTCTTTACTGGTGTTATTGACTGAGTACAAACAGATATTTGTATATGTTTTTATGTTTATTCCAGTCTCTATAACCATTTGACATAATTTTCCATAACTGACAAAATGTATGTAATTTTCCTAGGTGCAACAGCAAAGACAAAATCTGATCCTTTACTGTGCATGAGTCAAAATGCATAAGTATATACCAGGGTTCCCTGATTTCATCCATTACAACAGGGGCAACATGTCTATGAGCACTCTCAGTTTTAAATTTTCCAAAAATTAAAACAGGCCAACTTGCAAATGTATCATATACAAACATGGCAACCTTTTGATGTTCTTCCTTTTTACATACACATCCAAAGACCTTTTTAATAATAACATTTTCAGTCTTTAGAGTCATGATTAACTCTGGACCAGTCCATGCATGTGTTTATTTTCTTCAGTGGTCTTCCATCTCTGGAGAATTTAGCAGGTCTATTTATAATAGACCTCTGATCTTCTTTTTCAGACAGTTCTTGTTGTATCACAGATTAATTTGAATACATGACTTTAAAATGATCTCTGTCTGCACCTATTGATGATTTCAGTTTTCAGTCTCTATTTTCCTGCAGCAGGACTTGCTGTGGCATATCTGGTTGCTCTTCTTCCTAAAACTTTGACTTCATTGTAGTTGTCTTATACTGAAATCTGCAATTTCTTCTCTACAGCTCACCATCTTCGATGTGAACTATACAGAATTAATTTACCTTACCAATAACTGCAGCTTCAGGCTACAGACTTGCCCATAGGATTTGAATTCTTAGTTTTCCCTGACTTGTAAATTTAGTCAACTTCTGATTTTCTGCAGTTTCTATCACAGTAGTGTTTCTGTCTCTGCTGATTTCTTTCTAGCATCAGTAACACAGGTACTGATTAACAGTGGAGATAAATAACGTATTGGTCCCTGCAGTGAAATATTCTTATAACCCAAGACTGACACATGTCAACCTTTACAGCCTTTTCTACTGCTCTTTTCATAAGATTACTAATTGTACTGCATAGTTCTTTCTATCTGCCCCTAGACTGTTGTAGATTGTTTCTAGCGTGAGCCCAAGTTATATGACTAAATTCTGATTCATGCACAAAACCTCTAAATTCTTGACTTCTACATTGTGAACTATTGTTAGACATGAACATATCAGCTATGTTGTCTCTAGATTATAAATGTTAATGCACTAATTCTGCCTGAACATGTTGCGTTTGTTAGTTTGATTATTTCAGAGAACTTGGACTAATAATTCACATACATGAGATACGAAGCTTCTTAAAAATTGAACTAATAGGTACTTATTTGGCTCCATGGCTGAACTGGTACTAATTATGTTATCATATCATTTTTAAGACTGTTATAGTTAGCACTGCAGTTTTCATAACTCTGTAGTGCCTGTCCAATATGAACTGACATACTTGACAAAGGTATTACAGCTCTTATTCTTTTCTGAAAGTTTACTATCCTAAGATGCAATGCTTGTATCCCCTCAAGTATATATCTTTCCAGTTGATAGTGGAGGATGGCATTCTTAAAGTCATCTGAATAACATAATGAATGCCACTTCATATCTCTCCCTAATATATATATATATATATATATATATATATATATAGAGAGAGAGAGAGAGAGAGAGATGGACATATAGAGAGAAACAATATAATATATAGGCTTTAATGCTAATGAACCAGCTAGAGTGATTTACATGTCATGTGGTACACAGTTCATCTAGACAGTTTGCTGTTGAAATAAATATCTCATTGAGGTTAGACCACATCTTAATGTCTTTATATTTTTTATTAAGCATTTTTCATGACATTTCTAACATATTCAACATTCTAGTTATTTTAACTAAAGCAGGAACAGCAGACCAGTAACTTTAAACAGGATGCAAGGTCTGACTCAAGCACTTTTATAAACATAGTTAGACTGGATGATAGTAGGACTTAATATGGAGTAAGCCTTTTCACTTTTCTTGAGGGAGGATTTAGACTTATCTAGCTTATCAGTTCAGATCCCTTACGAAGGATCTGAGGAAGTAATAGGAGAAGTAAAGGGGAGTTTGTTAGTGTCAGTGGCTCAACAGACTGCACACTCAACTTTGTTTCAAGATGAGTTTCTTTATTGTATTTGCACTTTTCCAACTTTCTTTCAGTATTTATTTTACATTCATCACACTTACAATTTATATAACACCTTATACATTTTATAAGACACTTAACACATATTCACTTTTCTAAATATATTCCACAACCTTTTCATACCAAGCTGTTCCTCTTAACCATTTTTATATCACTCCTCATTGTTTTATTTTGTTATTCAGCAATCCCTTCACATCTTATTTTCCATAAACACCAAATAGCAATTAATAAAATTATATCTCATTTTCAATTTCTTCTTCATTCCAGACCTTACATTTCTATACAGCACCATGTCCATATCAATGTTATTAAAGCTTTCCAGTCACAAACATCTTTGAATAATTTCCAAACCTTCATATTTTTTACACTCCAAAAAAGAATGTTGGGATATCTTCTCAGTATTAGAACTATTGCACATTCTTTCTTCAATCATTTTATATTTCATGTTTACTTTTCACTGGCAGTTTACCCATAAGTCAACACCACAGAAAATCACTGTTTCAGCAAAAGACTCAAATCTTTCCTGTCCTTTCTTTATAGCTTCCTTGTATTCACTCTGTCACAGACACACACACACACACAGACACACACGCACACACACACACACACACACACGCACACACACACATTTTTTCTCAAGGATCAACATAGTAGTTATCCTGCATAATTTTTCCACCATTCTTTCTTTTAGATTTCTACTTCTTTTAAATCAAATTTCCATTAATTTATTTTCCTTTCATATTCTGTGCCTTTCAGACTTTGTTTCTTTTTTCCTATTTCATACCTCCATCTAACCATGTCTTTATATTTCTCACATAAATTTCCTTGCATTGTTCTTTTTTAGACACTTGTTTTAAACTTCCATAACATACTTGTTTTCACCAAGAAAACAAATGAATTTATTAAATTAAAGCTTTACTTCTCCTTTACAATATATACTATCCCTTTTTGATTGTATTCAGCATTGTTCTCCAAAACAAAAAAAGTGCAACAATCTCTATGCAGCTTGGAAGTATATGGGCACCACCCACATATGTTAGACAACTGAAATACATTCCACCAACCAACTCTAATATTTTTAGAATCTCTCTCTCTGTTGTGCTATTACTACTTGTTTCTTCCCGAACCTAACACAAGAACATCTATCTCGGTCTAGTAAAACAAATTCCTGCCATTCTTATCTCTTTTCCAAAACCAGTACTTCTTGACCTATTTAACTGTAATTTTACTATGCCCAGAATGTGTTCTGTTCTGAAAATTACTTCTTTTATCCAGTGTCTGTTCTTAACTATTAAAACCAATCTGCATAGTTTAACATTAATGACTCCTTTATTCCTTTCTTAACCTTCCATCTACCATCCTCTAATTCTGATCTACATGTATGTATAACTGCATTCATTGCTATCACAAACAGCAGCATGCTCAGTTGACAACTCTGCTTTACCTCTCTTTTTTCTTATCTTTTTCCTGGTCATCCATTTACCATCACAGACACACAAGAACTTTCATAAATTGTCCTCACTATCCTTCTTATTTTCCCTTCTACTTCATATTATTTTTTTTAAAAAATTAACATTTCCCCATGATCAGTGTTGTCAAATGCCTTCGACATATCACACACTGCTACTTTACTTCCCTCCATTTTACCTATACACTCTGCTACTTCTTTTATCATCATCATTTTATTTACCTTTTTCACATTAATCTCATTCACCCCTTTCTCCAGTCTTTCTTTCATAATACCCATTGTACATTTCTGAATAATTTTCATAAAAATTTATAGTCAGTATTTCTCAAAATAATTGGTCTCCAGTTTCTTGTTTCTCCCCTTTCCACATTTTCATATAAATTGTAAAACCTTCTTACAAATGTCTTCTTTTATAATCTCCTCAATCCATTCATTCAATATTTCCAGAAAAAGATCCTTTTCATTATCTGACATTTTTATAAAAAACTATATCCTAATCCAGTGATGGCGAACTTTTTGGGTTTGGCATGTCAAAAGCTCCTGGCACAAAATAATTCAGTGCACTTCACATGAGCATCGAATGCAAAAGCATTGTCTTTGATAACTCGGGTGTTGGCGATCACTGGCATGAAACCCAAAATGTTGCGAAGTCTGTCATCTTTGGCACGCGTGTCATAGGTTTGCCATCACTGCCCTAATCCATCTGGACCTGCTGCAGATTCCTCCTCAAATTTGCTTCTCTTGATTCTTTTTTTTTGTTCATTTCTTCCATAACATCCTTTTCATCTCTGTTCCCATGCATCCCTTCTTATATATTTCCATAAATATTCTGTACATACCTTTCAATTATAGTAATCATTTATTCTTCTTTATATCTTAACTGTCTATTTTCACCCTTAATTATATTCATTATTCTTTTGTTATATCTCAGTTTCTTGTCTAAAATGGGGAATCTTACTTTGTCTTCCTCTTCAAGAAATCCCCCTTTCTACACTACTCTTTCATAAATTTCTTTTTGCTTATATGTCATGTTTTTCTTTTTCCATTGCTTCCTCTCAAGTGCAATTTTAAACTTGTCTTTCTCAAACTCCCATTAAATGGCTTTCATAATCATATGGCTTTCCTACAATTGCTCCCTTTCTTTTTTAAGACATTCTGTTCCTGCAAGTTTCCCTGGCAATCTTTTAACCATTTCCCTTCTTCTTTCATTACCTTTTCATTCTCTCATATTATCACCCATGCAGGCCTATGACCTGAACACTTTATTTCTCCAATTCCAACTTTTATTTCTCTCATGTCATCTGAAAACAATACATAATCAAGCTACATTTTAAGTAAACCCTTCTTATGACTATATTGTTTCTACCTATTCTTAACCTTCCCTTTTTTATCACCTCTCTCATCATTTTTATATTTTATATCTTGTGCTATTTTTCCCTTTCTCCTTTGTTAAATTACAGTTAAGGTCACCAACAACATAATGGACATATTCACAATCACATAACTTTGAATTTCTTCATTTTTTTCTTTCATTTACATTTATAAATGTATGCATTACCACTCGTCTAAACGGATCTATTTTTATTTATCGAAATTTCATTATTTCGAAAAAGGAAAGTAGAAGATCCCACACCCCCGCTACTTAAACATACTAACTCCGAGATCGCACTACAGTGGAGAAACAGGTAAATTCCCTTTTCCCCACTGTAGTGTGCTTCGGCACCACAGTGTTTCTTAGCGGTTCATTAAACCGATATTCGCGAAAGTACACTTTCATTTAAGTGATCTTTCGCATAAGTGGTCATCTACTTTTCTTTTTTGAAATAATTAAATTTTGACAAAGAAAAACAGACTTGTCTAAACACTTTCTGCCCCTTTCTGAAATCACTCAATAAAAAAATCTCCTTGCTACCACCATTATTATACGTAGCAAGATGATCTAATGAAGTCTAGTTTCTGGATGAAGGAGATTTTTCATGACTGAATAAACTCAAGTCTACTTGATTTTTTATTTTATTTATTTATTTATTTATTGTAAAACTAAGTATTTGCTTCTGAAGTTTTGAACTGCTGTTAACTATTACTAAATGCTTGAAGTTTAAGTGATTAAGATAAACAAACAAGTACAGACCACTGTACTACTGTCACCCTAAGGTCAACTATTCTTCTTGTATCCCTGTTTTTGGTTTTCATTTTTTTAATGACACCAAACCACCTGGGCATGCACCACTCGCTATAGTCCACACCACTTTTCTTTCCTTTTCCTTTCACCTGTACACTTTTTTAAAATACCTTTATTGAATTATCACTTGTAACATAGGCAAATTTACATTTATATAAAAGCAATCAAGTTCATGTTTACAAACATTATACTTCACATATATTGCTATATACAATATCACCTAAGCAACTTTACATAAATTATTCAATCCCTGCTCTTTTTTAACAAGAAAAATCTTTATTAAACCATCACTTATGACATAGGCAATCATACATGTATAAAAATGAAAACAAACCATACAGACACAATCCTAGTTCCAAGCATTTTACATCACAAACCATACTGACACACTGCCAGCTGCAAACATTACACATTACTTATAATCTACCCAATTATTTTCAATCAAACATTACATAGCTCTTTTAAGTCCTGCCTTCTTTTAAACCTCATTCCTCTCCAGCATGTATTGTTCACACAATTCCCATTTTTTCCTATGTAGCTTGTTCCTACATTTTTTTAAATATCTCAATTCCAGTTATTTTATCTTTGTTACTATATTCACTACTTCTAATAGAGTTGATTTAGATTTTGATTTCCATTTTCAAGTAATTGTTTTTTTTTTGGCAGTCACTATAATTAGACACAGCAAGGTCTTACCACGTCTAGGCAATTCCAGTTCTGCATCATAGCTCAACACCTTAACCACTGCATCAATGTTTTGTCACTTCACTCAAACATCATTATTCATCTAATATCAGCCTTCATACTATTCACATTCAGTGACGCTATGCTTATTTTAACCTTTTCCTTTTTTGCATATTTTAGGCATCTATTTTTCTACCTTTTTCTTCTCCCAACTCCTCTCCTAATAGAATCTTCCATCTTTTTTTCTAACTCTCATCTACCTCTTGTTTTCCCTTTGTAGCTAATATCCCAGACCTCTTTTCTGCTTCCATAATTATTGTACTTTATTCAGTGCATCCTTTTTCTACATCTTCACCTTGTAGTTCCCAAACTGACCCCATGCTTTTATCATTCGCTTTCACCCTTACTTGTAACAGAATTTGCCCCCCCCCCATTTTCTTAACTTTCCCTTTCTTCATTAATTAGTGGGAAATTAAACCAAAATATTCCCCACTTCCATATTTCCTATAAAATGGTTTATCATTTTTTTTTCTCTTGGAATGCTCAAACTCCCCACTCTGTCCACACCTCCTTTTGTACAGTCCTGGATTAAATGTGTTCAAAATGTGCTTTCAGATTATTGCAGCACTTAATACACTCATTTTCACATTTATTAGTCCATTCAGCACAATCTGTAACTACTTTTAAACTTACATAAACTTCAAACCCTCCCAAGTCCATACTTTTCTGTTATTCACAGCTTTTTAACAACATGCACATCCAACATAAGCTTAAAAACATGTTTATTGCACTTTCTTTTATCTCAGGCATTCTAAATTATAATAGTTTTTCTTTTTAACTGTTGTTTCACTGTTCACATTTTACCATTTTTTTCTGCAAGTGCAAATGCCTCAAAATTTATTTTGCAGAAAGGCTGTGTTCCTAAAAGTATTAATGCCCTATTATCATACAAACATAATTCTAAGAGCATAACAATAAAATCTAAGGCACAATACCTTTTTAGTTGCTGTTCATGCTTTGTTTTCACCCTCGCCATATGCTTAGTTTCCAACTTTCAACAGCTACAGTCTGTCTGTACTATACTTATACACCCCCTTCTTTCTGAAGTCTTTTACTGGAACCAGCTATGGTTGCTGCACATATTTTCATCTGGTAATATTGCTGTCAGTCTGTCTCTTTCTCTCTCTCTCTGTTTACCTCGGTCTACTCCAACTTTCTTTAGCCCACCACAGAATACAGCCATAAAACCAGTTACTCCACTAGCCAGAACTACCCCCCCCCATCCATATAATCATTTAAAGTATATTCCTTACTTTCTGTCACCTTCTCATTGTCAAATATCTTGTCCATCATAACATTCCACTGCATGGCATCTGGCCACTCTGGTTCACCTTTAGCCATAATTTATGTAAGATCACTTACACCAACTGATTCGATGATGTCCACCTTCAGCGCACCATTTCTCTTCCCAACTGCCCTTTCCATCCTCTCCTTCACCATCTCAGATACTCCAGCTTAGATTTAGTGATCACCAGTAATAACCCTCTGACATTACCCAATGACCACCTCACAAAGACGTGCATAAAAGAGAAGGTGTACTTTATTAACATTTGCATTCATTTTATGCCATATAAAAATCAAATCAGTTATTTACACTTTAATTTTTATATTCATACTTAAAATTGTTTGCAAGTTATCACACCAAAAGAACTTAAAACAATTCTATTTTTTTTCATTATTTTTGTACTTACCCTCTATCCTAGAACCTTTCTTCCACAACCCTCTTTTTATACAAATCATCATACATTATCCTCATCCATTTTCTTATTATATAACAAATTCTTGTATCTGTTTTCCAAAGCATCTATATTGTCAGAAACAGTACTTTATCCCATTAATCAATATCACATTTCTTTACTTTATTAAACTAGACTTCTCATTTGATATCATGTTTATATTTATGCATTGAAATCCTTCCAATCTATATTTATTTTAAACTTTTCCAAAAATTATTTATTATTTTTGCAATCCAAAAAAAAAAAAAAAGACAATGGGCTGGATTCATGAATGCCTACACAAAGTATACATGATCTGTATTGAAGAACATCCCTGCCACATTTTTTGTGCTCTGTACACTCAGAAAGATTAGACTAAGTGAAGATATAGTCTACACATTGTTTTAACTTTTATGACTCCACCTAGATATTTAAGCTTCCAAAAAAGTCAGTAGGAAAACTAAAATTAGGAGCAAGAAAGTGAGAGTTATGCCTGTGTTGTCTACACACTCATAATGGTATGCATTTAGTGTAGGTGTTAATGAATCTGGCCATTGTTGTTTCTTTACCACTTTAGACTTCACATGCCCTTTCACTGGAAACTTATTTCAAACCATTTTCATCTATCTTTTATTTCCTCTTTTAAATCTTCTTTTAATTCTTTCCACAGAAATATCATTTTTTTTAATTATATTATACTTTATTTTTCCCATTAACCTCTCTTACTTTAAACTTTCATAATTTCATTTTATTCTCATATTCTTTTTCTACTACCCTGTCCGGTTTTTCTTTCTTTTTTCTATTTTTTCTACCTATACATTGTTATATCTTTCATATTTTATCTTACCTATCATTTATTTTTGTCTTTCTTTTACCTTTGTCATAGCCCAGAATAAATGCATCAGTGCTAAATGCACCACTGGATTATTTTAAATTCAAACCACCTTCTTCTATTTTATTATGAATTGTCTGTCTTGAGCCCCAAATAAAACAAAAAAAGTCTAATAACTATTTTTCCATTTGAATGAGAAACATATATATTCCCCCAAAATATGCTATTTTCCTAATGCATAATTATTCACATATGTGTTTTTTTAAATGACACATAAAAACCTTTATATCAAGCTAACAATTTTTTATTTGTTCCAGTATCTCTCTCCATTGCATTATTATACTTTCATGCTCACCAAATGTCACTCCCAAAATCTTTATTTCCTTTCTTATTAAATGTATTCCATTTATTGTTTATCTCATCAAATCCCTTATACTTAATTTTAACTGAAAATAAACTTTCTAGTAGTTTTTTATCCTTATTGTAATCTCTTTTATTCATCCATTGTTTTTTTATCAGATCTATATCTGAATATGTCATACATATTGGCAATATAACATTTTCTTCCATCTCACATCTTGCCTCCCTCATTTCATAGATGTATGTCTGCACGACTGCATTCATTACTAATACAAATAAGCCCATACTCATTGGACAACCCTGTTTTACTCCTCTTTTAATACTTATTTTCCCCATATATCCATTTATCATAACTTGTACCCATGAATTTTCATAGCATTTCTTTACTACATTAATATTTTTTCATCTATGCCATATGCCTCTAAAATCTGCCACATTGCCACATGGCCCACTTTAGTAAAGACCTCAGTTATATCAGTCTTGCTTCTTTGTTTACTTTCAATATCAGCTCTAATAATTTTTTTCACTATAATTAATATTCCTTTCACCTGTCTTCCTTTTTACCAATAACCCTTCTGTTTCTTCCTTATCCACTTCTTTATTTATCCTTTCTTGTAGGATAATATTTTAGAATCAGTATTGCCTAGTGTTATAGGTCTCCCAATTCTACATCTTTTCTTTCATTATTTTTCAGTAGAAATGTTATCACTCCACTACGTCTTCTCTCATTATACATTCCTTCATACATTCATTTAATATTTCAGTAAAAAAAATTCTTTTTCATTTTTATTCATTTCCTTATAATACTTATAAAGTATATCATCCAATACTGGGGCTTATTCATTCTTACCTTAATTTTATCAAGTTGCTTATTTCTTCTACTGTTATATCATTTTCTGAATTTTTTTTTACTTTTTCAGATTTTTTTCACTCTCCGTTCTTCTTTCCCATCTGTTTCTACTGTTTCATATATTTTCTGTGCAAAATTCTCTACCACCTCCTTAATATCTTCTTGTTTGTACTGAATGACTCCTTTGCCATTTAAGATAGCATCTATCCTCCTTTATCTCTCTCTCATTTTTACTTATTTTCCTAAATATGGGGAACCTCCTCTTTCTTTCTTTCTTTCTTTCTTTCCATGAAAAAAATCTGCGCTGACCCTATAGTTAGGAGTCTGGGATCATATGCTGACAGTAATCTGGCCTTCGACTGACATCATTCTATGTCTCCCAACATATAAGCAATGGTATGACATCCAGGTCTAGTGAAGTTATAATACCACTCTACACAGCCCATATCAGACTCATCACTGAGTACAATGCCTCCTTTGGCATGTACCTAACCAGGCACTTGCAACAGCTGGCACACCCTCAAAGTTTCCTCACCAAGAGAATCCAGGGTATGATTACTCTGTCCTATACATGTTGCCTTAAGGACCTATCTCTGTACTGAGTCTCATATAGGTTACTGAGAGGTGATCTATGTGTGACATATAAGGTCGCCTTAGACCCAGCTCTGATGGATCTCTTGCACATCCAAGCAGCACCAGAAGCCCTAGATCCAGGGACCTGAACTTTGCCTGTGACATAAGTGAAATATGCTGGAGAAACTGATATGTGTCTCAAGGGATCCCTGTGCTATTAAATAAGCCCCCCCCCATCTAGGTGAAACAGAGTTCATCTCTGACCTATTCAAAAGAAACCTTGTTCATTGGACTGGAAATTTCAAATTCACCCCAATCCAGCCACCATGTCTCTGATGAACAGAGGTCAGTAGTAAGTAAATTGATCCCCAACTAACATACCCCCTGTAACCTTTAGCTACCTCTTACCTTTACTAACATACCCCACCATACAGACATCCAAAGAATGTGGGGACAAGACTGGGTTGAGTTGCATTGACTTGTAAAGACACTGGTGGTCATTAGCCTAATATAAAACTATGAACCTCTGAACCTTTCTGAGAGCCAGCTGCTTATCCAGCACATAACATAGGAGGTTATGCCTATATCTGTAATTTTGTTAACAATGTCCAAATGGGGTATTGTATCAAATACCTTAACCAGGTCAGCTTAGACAGTATGCACATTTTTGCCCTCATCCATTGTCTTGGTGACCTTCACAAAGAAGTCCAGCAGGTTGAGTAGGTTTGATCTGCCCTTGACACAACCAAACTGGGTTGGATGCAGTGTTTGAAGGTTTTCTATGTCTATAAATTTTTCCATAGTCTAGTCAGATTTAAGGTTCTATAGTTCCTGTCATCCATTGATGGTCTGCCCTTGAGAGATGACCAATGCAATTCTCCATTTACATGTCACAAAGCTGGTTTGGTGACGATGGTTAAAAAGTGACTCTAATGGTCCCAAAAGGTCATGTTTCAGGCTATTTAGGAGGTATCCTTGTTTATTATCAGAGCCCATTGATGCAGTGTTTTTACCTTAAAGAGTGCATCTAGGACCTGCTATATAGTGATAGTTTGGGGGGGTATGGTATTTCCTGGGGAAAGTGATGGGGGGGGGGCTAAAATTTGAACTGAATTTATCAACCAGCAGTTTTGTTATATTTTCCAGCTCCATGTAAATGGCTCTATTTACAATCAGTTCTGCACACTGCTGTGTGCTGCCTTTGAGGTTACGACTTAGATAAAGAAAGCTTTGTGGTTGTAATTTGCCTGGGAGGCTATCTTTACCTCAAAAGTGGTTTTAGTAGACTTAATTTGCCCTCGCAGTTCTTTGTATTGATGAGAGTGCGTTTTCATGCTGGGCATAGCACTTCATAATCTTGGCTATGACTTTTCTTTTGTTGTACAACTTGTTTATACTTGGATTCCACCAGGTGTTTTTTTTTTTTAGTTAGTTCTCAGCTTTTTTCTGATAGGCACAGCTGACTCTATGCATTTATTGACATGATTGTGCAAGGTTTCTGATAATAATTCTGCACACACACACAGCTGTGTTTTCGGGGCTTGGTGGCTTGACATTTTGACAGGTTATCATTTAGTCATAGGAGGATTACTTTAGAATAATTTCTGAATGCTATGGGGCTGGCCAGAGTCACAGAAGTTATTTTCATTATGAAGGAGACAGCTTTGTGGTTTAATCATACCATAGACGACACTACATTGGGGGGAGGGTACATTGTTCTCCCATGTTTGTGAGTATCAGCTGGAATGTGTTTCTACCCCTAGTGGGCATGTGTACTATTTGGTCTGAGGTATTTGCATTTACAAAGTCCACAAATCTCTGGGCTTGAAAGTTTGTGGTCATCTAAGAATCCCAATTTATAGTGGGATAGTTGCAGTTGCCTATGAATATGGTATTGGGTAGAATGGTGAGGGTTTCCAGTAAGACCAAGTATGAGTTATGGGTTTCTTGGTTCATAGAGGGTTACCTATAACTTCCATGGATATGATTTAGGACTTTGCTTCTGGAAATCCTGACATGGAGAAGCTCAATTTCATCCTGTTTGACTACTCTTGAGATAATTCTGCTGTTGATTTAGGCTGAGATCCCTCTACCATAGATCCCTACTTATGCAGTAGCTGTCCCTGCATTGCTAGGGTGCTCTCTGCAGCTTTAAACCATGTCTCAGTAACTGCATACATGCCCACATTCTCTTGGTGAGGACAGCCTGGAGGGAGTGGAGTTTATTGTTTAGGCTCCTTGCATTGAGCAGTAAGACTTTTAGATTCCCTTGGACTGGATTTGCTACATCAGAAGGTTTGTCAATCTGGCATTGCCTAAAAAGGCACTATGAGGGAGGACAGTATTTTAGCTAAGATTCAAAAGACTAGAGGGGAAAAGATGCAGACCACCCTTGGCAAAGTAACATGTTCTGTTGACCACATCCCCCATGTTGACAAATATTGTTACCCCTTAGAATGACACCAGAAACTAAGCCAATTACTAAAGACAATTATCCTTTGTTCATATTGTGACATCATCCTTAGCGAAGCTAGAATGTTGTTTAATGTTATGTACATATCAACCTGGTGCAGATAGTGTCATACTGTCTCTTTTCCTATAGTCCAGGGAGGTATGTCTCAGGTCATTTACACCCACATAGAGTATGACTGAGTCATGCCAGTACTTTTATTTATTTAATATCTGTTTACCAGGAAGGTCCAACTTTGAATGAGCCAATTTTCAGTGGAGGCCCGGGGAGAAATGTTAAAACACATGTTTTTGTAGCATGGGAGGAAACTGGAGTACCTGGAGGAAACCCACACAAACAGAGGAAGGACATGCAGATTCTACACAGAAGGCACCCCAACCAAAAATTGAACCAGAGAACCTGTTGCAGTGAGGCAACAATGTTAACTGCTGCACCACTGCACCATCCAATGGAGATGCTAGGGATTGAACTCAAGACCTCATATATGCAAAGCATATGCTCTACGTCTGGTTACTTCCCTTTATCTGTGAAATAAGAACTTTAGTGCATAGGTGATTTGACAGATCCTGGCCCCTGACAGACAACTGACCATGATTTTTTCCTTATTCAACCTGGTGAACAGGACATCTGTAGGTCTCACAATGGAGTCTGCTGTAATTAAAATATTGTGTAGTGTGTTGGCTTGCCTTATGTGTTTTGTTCATGAGACTCCAAAGGTGTGGCTATATGTGCTGTTTTGTGTTAGGTGTTGTTTTGCTGGAGTACTTTTGGGGTTGCTGAGGAGTCTTTTTATAGGATGCATGTCAAGGTCTTTAGCTTTAGATTTAGAAAAGTTGCTTTTAAGTGCTTGGGCATATGTTGTTCTATGTCTTGTGTTAGTACTATATGTGATAGGTGTAATGCTTTCATTACTGACAACCTGATTGCATTTTGGAGTGCTTTTCTGTGAGAGTCTTGCCTCCATTGACATTGTATAATAACACCTGTCCCATACTGTATCCAGTTCTCCAAGTATTATTTGGTTGGCAGTAATAGACTAACTTGGGGGCTGAGAGGGTAGAAACTACAAAGAGACATTGTATGACTAATGTTGTGATGTAGTGCTACTCAGCAGGAAAACAAATTGCTCTTGGCTCAGCTGAGTACTGTGTAAAGTTACAGGGAAAGTTTTACAGGGAACATTTATTTTCTAAGTGCCTGCATCTATACAAGGCACTGCTAAATGTCACTGTGTGATGAGTAGTGAAAATTAGACTTAAAGAAAAGTGAACACACTAACTAAAAAGCCCTGTGGCAAATGAAATGATCTCACGCTAAGCCTCCCTACATTTCTTAATTCCCGTAACATCTTAATATCCTGTGTTATTTTATCCCTTTCTTTCCTTAGGTTATAGCTAAAATCTCCTACCATCACTTTTGACATATTTACAAAAACAAATGTTATATATTCTTTAAACAAATGTTTTCAATCTCTCATATTAGTGTACATATAAATCACTATTAATCTTGCATGTTTTTGTCTCATTCTTGTATCACACATCACTCCCCTTCTGTTACTACCATTGTTACATCTATAATTCTTATTTCTTCATTTTTTTTATAAGAATTACTATTCCAGACCATGTTTCATTTCCTGCCAACCAAACAATTTGCCTCCCCCATACTGTCTGCATTCTTTTTCTTTTTTTATTCTTTACTGCAGCAGGCAAAACACACCCATTTTTATTTTATTTTACACTTTTCCAACACCACCACACCGCTTGTATAATCTCTAATCATATTCACATTTAATGCTAAAACTCCTATATCATTTTCCTTCTTTCTCTTCACCATCTAAAACTGCAGATCTGTTCTCCTCCTGTATATTAATAACATTGCTTTGAACTGATATTTCTTCTCTAACTACCTCTTCGTTGTTTAACATTTCTTCAACATCCTGTTTCCTCATGCCACCTTCCTATTCAACATTATCTGTAGTAATATTTCCACTGTTTGTCTTTCTTTAGAGTTTTACTCTTCATCAACTCTTTCCTTTTCTAACATGTGATAGTCAAACCAGAAGTGGCCAAATTCTTTACACTTCCTACAAACAGGTTTACAGATCACCACTCCCTTCATTGGCCACACCTTCCTATATTACAGTCTAATACTGAATTATTCTCATCCCAACTGAAATAACATTTTCTAGGTTGGCCCCATGACCTAACAAATCCTACTTTACTATTCACAATTATCATTTGTGAAATACATTGAATTTGCCTATCCTTAACATCCATTGTTACCCATACCTACCAACCCCCAGTCCACACATTTTGTCATTGCATATTTTTTAAACTTCATATACTTTAAAACACAGTGAAAGAAAAAAAGTTTTCATACATGGTATTCCATATCTGAAGTCCTAAATTGCACATTTGTTTTGTTTTTTTAGTTGTAGTCCAAATCTCTGAAATAAATAGTCTTTCCATGGTGCTACTGTATTTCCTGTTTCAGTCTCAGTTGTATATTTATCCTGCACATTAAAGCCTTCAAATGTCATTACATAAAACGTTTAAGCTCTCCGTCTTTAATGTAAAACCCAGTTGACAAAATAATATTGTCCATAATGTCATACCTGCTCAGAAATAAAATAAGGAAAACATGGCAGCTACTAATAATGACAATGCTATACAGAAGAGAGAAAATAGAAAGTTGGTCCTTTCTGCAATGGCCGTCAGTTGGTCTCAGATAAGAATAGATAACAAAGCTCCTAGTGAATTATAAGGGGAAAGCAATGGATTTTATAAAAGGAATGCTGCAGTCTAGTAATTATGTTGAAAGCTCCACATTAGAATGATAATTTGGGGGTAACAATACATTTGCCTTTTGAATCCTTGCCTTCCAGAATTAGAAAGCAGTTGCATTGTAATCAAACTTAAGGTACTTTTGTAGACTGTTGACTGTAAGATCAGTATGATATAAAAAGTTAAGTAATGTTTATCTGTGCCTCATATATTATAAGTAGATGTGGCTTATTGGCACTGAGTTGGGATTTACAAATGAAATGGTTCAATGGAAGAAAGTCTTTGTTCTCTGTTGAAATGGTTTCTTAGGCTCACCTTTTACTATTATTTATCTCTACTATAATCGTCTGTAGACTGTGAGTTCCTAATTTTTTATCTATGCTGTCACAGTATGATTCATTGTAAGAAGAAGAGAATTATAAAAAGGCATAACAAAATAAATTGAAGTCATTACTGATGAAGAAGAGTTAGAAGGAATGACATTCTTTCAAAAGAAGAGGACGGAGTAGCACAGAATGTAATTATTCAGTTTTTTAAACAGAAAACTGGATAAGGTAGCAAGGATAGTGAAGAGGGGGATGGCAGGAGGTGGCAACAGTTTTAGGAGAAAATTCAACAGGAAAAAGACTAAGTGACAGAAAAAGAGCAATTAAAATAAAAACTTAAAAGAAATAAAAAAAGTAAAATGGATACTTTAAAAAATTGTTTCCCTGAAAGTAAATAGTTGGTGAATGACATAAAAAGATTGTGTTTGATTGGTGCAGTAGAGTGGAAACAGATGTAATATGTTTGGTAGATATTAAGTTTGTTAAAAAACAGAAGGGGGTGCAATTTGAAGGTCTATGTAAGGAAAATATGTGTTTTTGGAGGTGGAGAGATGTTTAGGTATTGCAGTACTATGTAAAAATGAGAATATTAAATCTTTATCATATTGTGGGAAAGGCACAGAGAATATCAGTGGTAGATATAAAAAATAAAGATGTACACATAAGAATTACAGGTGTGCATGCTTATACAAAGACAAAAGAAAGAGGAGAATTATTTGTGCAAATAAAGCCACATGCAATAGTAAATATAAATGCAATCATCATAGGAGACTTTAATTACAATTTGAGAACACAGAAGGGGAAGTTTCATAAAGATGTTCAAAAAATGAAAAAAGGTGCTAAGAATGGGGAAAATAAAATTGAGAAAGAGAGTTTACCTATATAGGAACAAATGCTAAAACAGAAATAGATTATGCTTGTTTTTCAGAGTCTATGGAAGAAAAAAGCAGGGAAAATAAAAGCTGAATTAACAGATTATGAGGAAAACTGGCCAGGAATAGAGACAAACAGAGAAATGATTATTGAAGTGAGAGGATTAAAAAATTAAATGGGACGTGATGAAAGAATTTAAAAAAAAGGAAAGAAAGTTATGGAAGCAACTTGAAACAATGAGATGTTTGTGTAAACATGGACTGGGTATTTGATAGTGTATTAAGAAAAATTTAGAAAGCTTTATATACAACTGCAAAGAAATATAACTAATAATAATAATAATAATAAGCCAGCATGTAAAACTCTACTGCCAATCATTAGCGGACCGGAGTAACCGGGAAAAGCCGAAAGACACAAAAAAAAATAATAATAATAAGATTATGCATAAAATAATGATGGAAGAAATGACAGAGTTAATGGAAGAGAATAACAAAGAATACTTTAAAAAGGAAAATAAAATATGAATAAAATAAAAAGGGTGCAAGATTTATTAAAGAGGCACAGATACACTACATGGGGACAAAAGAAGAAGTTTCATTATTTTCGGGGTATAGAATCGTAAGAAGAAATATGGTTAGATGAAGTAATGAATCAGGAAGGAAAATAGTTAAGAAACAAGAAGAGAGAGAAAGGAAGGCCATAAAATTTATAGAGGAAAGATATAAAGAGAGTAGAGAAAGTATTGTAATTAAATGAAATATGGTTAAATTATCAAGGAAAGAAAATGATTAGTTAAAGAAAGATATTATACTGGACAAATTAGAGAATAATTTTAAGAAAGTACATGAAAATACAGATGTAGGAATTGATGGAATAGCTTTCAAATATTATAAGATAATGGAACAGCTTGGCTTGGGAGTGCCTTCTGTGTGGAGTCTGCATGTCCTCCCCGCGGTTGGGTAGCGTTCAAAAGACATGCGTGCGTAAATGGACATACCTTCGTTGAAGGTTGAGCGTCAAGCTGGCACCTCGGCGTTTCATAAAAATCTATGGGCAGTCATTAGCGGACCGGAGTTCCGCTGTGGCGACCCCTTACTGGGAAAAAAATGAAAGACAAACAACAACAATAAGATAATGGAACAGTGTAAAAAAGATACTGGTTAGAGTTTTGAATCATGGAAGAAAAAAGGTTTTACTTGGAGATTATTTGTGTAAGAGTAATACAACTGATAATCGTGTTAATGAATTGTGATATAAAATATTTATGAGAAAAATACAGACCAGGTTAGAAAAATATTGTTTAAGATATGCAAAGGTGGTATACATGGGATAAAAGGAAGACAGATTAGAGAAATGTTAATCATAATTAACCAAGTAATTTGTAGAATTAAGGAAGGAGAGGGAGGGGGAATGTTTGGATATGATATAGAAAAGGCATATGACAATATTGGAAGACGAGAGTTATAGGACATTTTGAAACAATGTGGTATTGACAGTCAGACTAGGAAGATTATAAAGACAGTTTATAAGAATAACAAAGTGGGATTTTTGGTGACTGGATGGGTGAAAGGTGAAATAATAACTGAGAAGGGTGTGAGGCAGAAATATCTTAAAAGTACTTGTGATATTTATACTAATAATAATAAATGTGGTTAAAGCAAATATTATAAATATTATAATGGAAATAAAAATGGGTAACTCTAAATATAAAGTACAAGTGGAGATGCCTTTGGTTATGATGTTAGCTGATGATGTGGTCATAATGGTTATAAAGTAAGAATTATTAAGATAAGTAGGTTTCAGTATTAATAAAATGAAGAGTAAAGCTTTCAGAGAAAGTGTAACTACAAATGAGGATTTATTTTAATAAAAAGGATAGATTATCAGTGATTATTTTGTTAATTATGATACACTGAAAAAAGCAATGACAGGGATTGGGAGATGAGATTCAAGAGATAAGTAAATGTGGGAATTATTTAAGTAAAGTTTCAAACAGGCATACTTAATCCACACAGTGATTTTGAGTAAATTGGGATACTTAGATTCAGTAGTAGTGGTATCTCAGAAGAAATGGAAAATAATTGTTGCAAATTATTTTAGCATTATATGGGGGGATCTAGATTGAACCCAATGAAATAGGGAATTATGTATAAAGGGGGATTGAATTTAAAAATTCATTTTTGGCATCTTTAAGTTTATTTTGACTTTAAAGTTACTTAAATGAGTAAAAGGGAATATTAACTATTATAATAAGAGCAAAACATGGAGGTGTGGGCAGAAGTGAATAGGGGATAACAGGATAGAAGTGAAGGAAAAGGAGAGTAGAATAAAAAATAAGATTGGAAAATAGACATACATATATAAAGTCAAGCAAAACGGGAGAATCCATAGACAACATAAGGAAAAAGAAACTAAGGGTAATGCTGCTCAACGCCAGAAGTCTAAACCTCAAGATGCACGCACCTGAGGCTTTCCTCAGTATGGAGAATATCGATATCTGTGCAGTAACAGAAACCTGGTTCAAGGCTCTCAAGAGCACCCCAGCACTACCAGGTTATACCTCATACCATGCTTTTCGGCCCCAAAACTCAGACCGAACCACAAAAGGAGGAGGAGTATCCATATTCATCAAAGATACCCACACTTCCAGGTTAGTGGCACTGCAAGAAGCATCGGAGACCATCCATGTGCAACTAACAGTGGGCAAAACTGCCTTTCAGTTTGTAGCCTGCTACAGACCACCCTCCCAAACTCAGGAACCCCACTTGGCTTTCCTGAGAACACTGGAGAATATGAAGGTCTCTCCAAACACCATTATATTAGGTGACTTCAACTACCCAAATATAGACTGGGAGCACTACTCAAGCCCCAACACTCTCACCCAACGGTTCCTAGAATTTATAAACTCAAATGCTATGGAACAACTGGTCATCACTCCCACAAGAGGGGAAAACATATTGGACCTGATCATCACCAACATGGGGACTCTATGTTCCATACCAGAGGTATACCACTCATTGGTAAGATCTGACCATAAATTAATCTCACTGGACATCCATATCCCATCCCCACCCCCAGCTAAGGAAACCACGGTGAAGACCCTCTCAAAAGCAAACTTCACACTTCTCAAAACTGAGGTGGAATCCTTCAAAACCCCCGAGCCAGTGGAAAATATGACTCAAACCGCAGAATCCTTTACAAACGCATTCTATGGACACCTACAGGAATGCATGGATTGTGCTATCCCAAATAAAACCAAGACTCACTCCTCCAAAGGCAGGAGGCCTGTCTGGTGGACCCCAGCCATAAATAAGCTATACAACAGAAGGAGGAAGCTACTACATGATAGAGCAAAATCCCAAAAAGGGAAGGCATCTCTGGTCAGTACTAGCAAGAAACTACCATCCCTCATAAAATCATCTAAGGCCAGCTTGAAAGAAAACTTGCACAAGATGCTAAAGATAATCACAAGGCCTTCTTTAGTTATGTCAGGAACCTGGGTGGCAACTCCCAGATATGCTCTGTGTTAGTGCAAAATGACAAAAAATACACTGAACCCACAGACATTGCCAACATTCTGGCAGACAGGTTCAGTGCAAACTTCTCCCCCCCTTCCCCCCCAAAAGAGCAAATTTCTATCCCAACAGAGTGTAGCCTCTGTGACATCACAGATGCACAGGTGAGAGCTGCCCTCTCCAAAGTAAAAAACACAGCATCAATGGGACCGGACGGTGTCCCAGGCTGTGTCTTACATGAGCTCCAAGAAGAACTGAACCCTCACATAAAGTCACTGTTCAGTCTCAGCCTTACTACAGGATATGTACCCAAGGAATGGCATACAGCAATAGTGGTCCCACTCCACAAAGGTGGTGGCACAACGGACCCCGGAAACTATCGCCCTATAAGCCTGACTAGCCTGGTCTGCAAACAATGAGTGTATCATCATGGAACTCATAAACAAAAACATTGGGAACCTCCAAACACTGGATCCTACCCAATTCGGCTTTGTTAAGGGCAGATCTTGCCTCTTGAACCTGGTTGACTTCTTTGAAACAGCCACCAAGGCCATAGATGAAGGGAAGGTAGTCCACACAGCCTACCTGGACCTTGCAAAAACCTTCAATATAATACACCACTCGGGCATCATAAATAAGCTCATCAGCTTAAATATCAACCCCTATGTCACAAGATGGGTTGCAAACTGGCTCAGGGATAGAACCCACATGGTCAGAATTGCAGGTGTCATGTCAGACTCTAAACCAGTTACAAGTGGCATCACACAAGGCTCAGTTCTGGGACCTCTCTTGTTCGGTATATATTTCTCTGAGGTACAGGCTAACATGGGAGGAATATGGCTGACCAAGTTTGCAGATGACTGCAAACTGGGTGCCATAAATGACTCACCGACTGACACAAGCATCCTCCAAAAGGGTCTCACAGAGACGGATAACTGGTGCCAGAGCCTAAAGCTAAATGCCAAAAAGTGCATAGTCATCCCCTTTGGGAAAAACAAAGTGCCCACAAATTACCACATAGGTGGTAATCCATTAAGTATGGAAGAAGTAATTAGGGAGTTGGGGACCCAAGTAGATAGCAATCTCTCCTTTGACAATCAAGTTGCCAATGTGGTTAGAAAGACCTTCTATATAGCCCACCTTTCACGAAAGGGTTCATATCTAGATCAAGAGAGGCCATTGTGCCCCTCTACTCATCACTCATCAGGCCCATAATTTAATACAATGCCCCATTTGGGATGTACCTTACCCGACACCTGCAGCAACTGGAAAGACCCCAAAAGTACCTCACCAAGAGGATCAACGGACTCAAACAGATACCCTACACAGTTAGGCAAACGAAACTCCAGCTCTACTCGGTTGCTTACCGCCTACTCAGAGGCGATCTATGCCTGACGTATAAAGCCATGTCCAACCCAGAATTAATGGACATGCTCCACCTCAGAAAATCCAAATCCCTTAGAGCTACACGCTCCAGGGACTTAAACCTCAGCACAGAAATAAATAGGACATGCTGGAGGGACAGATTCATATCCCAGAGGCTCCCCTCAGGCCCTCACTCTGGAACAAAATCCCAATCCATGTTAGGCAGAGCCCCTCAATGACCCTCTTCAAGAGAAATCTTGACAAGTGGATGAGAGATCGTAGGTTTACCCCTGGGATCTTTTCTGTGTCCCTACTAGACAGAGGCACAGTAAACTAACCTTAAAAGGGCTATCTTCTGTGACCTACTATACAGAGGCACAGTCAACTAATCTAAAAGGGTGGCAAAAGCCAAACACACTCTGGCTAGGCTTATAAATGCCCTAGGGCAGATAGCCTAGTATCAACGTATGAACCTATGAATCTATGAGGAAATCATAGAAAAGTATTTTTATACTGACCCTTGGGAAATATTAGCTTTGAAGTTAAGCATGCACTAATGGAAAGAAAAAGAAGGTTTATGAGATGGGGAGAAGCACAGGATTTTTTATGGATTTATTCTACAGAACAGATTCTACTTCAGTCCATTTGGCATCACAGAATGCAATCAAACTATATTCAAACTTTTAGATTCTGTGTTTGGAGTAGATGAAAGTAAGTACATGTCTTTGAGCTGTTATCTCCACATTTTTGTACCAGAACATTTTGCAAATTTATAAATAACATTTATACCACAAAACAAGGCATTTTTAAGTGAAATACATAAATAGACAGAGACTTACTTTGTTGTTTAGCTTGCTTTTATAGAGGAGGTTGTACAAAAGTCTAGTGAAACTCCGTTGTTTAGTTCATACTTCATCATCATTATTTGTAAAACGGTGCATATCATGCCTTTCCTTATTTATGTTTCTTCAAGTGCTTGGCATACATCCCAGTCA
Organism: Protopterus annectens; assembly: GCF_019279795.1. Taxonomy (NCBI): domain Eukaryota; kingdom Metazoa; phylum Chordata; order Ceratodontiformes; family Protopteridae; genus Protopterus; species Protopterus annectens. Next base: position 257,025,686 of record NC_056736.1, on the reverse strand, counting down.
GCATCCTTCAACTTCTTGATATAGCAACAGTTTAGGTGCCAGAAACATCCACAACAAAAGTTAGTGGGAATCAGGGAATATTAACTACTGTGACAGTAAATGCCAATGCATTATGTTCTTATGATAAACCTATTTTCTAAGTTTTGTTTGCAGACACTAGCATGGTTTCCAATGCTTGCATTCATGCTCACTATTATGAGCACACAAATAATTGCCCAGACATCTAGTGCTGTAGCCACATGTCTCATACACAGTCTTTGCATTACTTTCCCAACTTAGCATATTTATGTGACTAGGTCCAGAGCTTATCTAAACAATCCTGTACTGATTTGTGATTGACTGTGCAGTACCTTGGTAACTGAAGTTTTTATTTGACTTATATTTTATTTTTGACACACTGTTTTCGCTGTTTGTAGGAAGGAATGGATAGCTTGCAGACAAGAAGATTTACTTTGATTAATATTTTGTAGTTTTACTTTTAATTTTCACTGTTAGTTGTTAGAATAGGGATAGGTGTTAGCCATGCAAACTCTAGCCATCCCAAGGGGCCTAGTCAGCTATAAATTCACATAGACTGCAGAGAGGACAATCCAGAGCTTATCTAAACAATCCTGTCTTGGTTTGTGATTTATTGATCTTTACTGTTAAAAAGAGGTGCGCCTGCAAATGATAGTGAGCAGAAGCTACTGCGCATGATGTAATGGAACTCCAGTGTGAGTTTCACAACTTGTACAGTCAGAGCAACAACGTTATTGTACTTAATTTAATGTTTAGCTGTATATTGTGTGACTTTTCTCTTAGAAGTTGGTTTAAGTTCTCATTGAATTCTGTGGTAACCGAGTTTGTTTATTCTTTTCTTTTAAATTTTTTAATTCATTGGGAGCTGAAAATGGATTCTTTAAATGAGTATGCCATTAATGATTTGCTAAAGCACAAACATCTTGTCCAGTGTAATAAATGCTATGTATGTTTAAAGGTAACACTGGTGATCAGTGCTCCTCGTCAAAAGTTGAAAGATTTCCTTACCATTATTAGTAGTAAATCTAGACTGACTGATGACGATTGCACTTATGTAATTAGCACAGCTTGAATAACTGTTGTTACATATATTAATGACTGGACTGATGAGATAAATGTTAGGCAAAGAGCAAAGAGAACACATTTAGGAAAGGATGTGTCAATTGTAAAGATCACTCAACCCCTTTAAATTAAGATAATGCCACCAACAGCTTTGGAATTTTGGATACAAGTATTCAGCAATCTGAGGATTCAGAGTATACAGAAGGAAATAAAAAAGAAAGCAAAGAAGATATTCACAACAAATAACAAAAAAGAAAATGAAACTTATAAATGTATATACATCAAAGAGAATACATACTAAAAATGACTCTGCTTTGTTATGCAACACACAGATTACAGGGAATGATAACATTTTTCTGTCAGAAAACCTTCATTCTGCAGAAAAAGGCATCATTTTTCCAGAAGGAAAGGTACAAAAAAGAGGTAAGAGGGGAGTGAAAAGGAAGAAATCAAAACTGAACAGGAAAGATTGAAGAACATTACTGTAAGAAAAATGAGGAGAAACACAGATGTTGACAACATGGCTCATTTTGTGGATGTACAATGCCAGCTGAATGGGAAATGTGTGCTTGCAAATGTAATAAGCAATGAACACAGTGGGATTAATAAAACTAATGGTGACAGAGATCTTTCATTTGTAACAATTGATAGAGCAGATATTATTGAATTAAAAGTTGAAGATTCTTCAGATCTGGTCAGAAAAGATATTCTTATAATTGGAGATTCAATTATTAGAGGAATTGATACTTACATTTTCAGAGAAGATAATGGACATTGAATAGTGTTATGCTTGCCAGGAGCAAAAATAGAGGATGTGAGGAAGGCCTTAGAACGCCTTAGCATAAGGAACTATGGATATGTTTTTATTCATGTCAGTATAAATGATCTAATCTGCAAGGAATATCTGACTGTTATTAGGGAACTTAATCCCTCTTAGATAGCATTGCTTGTACAGGTGTTAGAATACATTTTTTACAAATCACATATTGAAAGGATTGTCATGTTATCATGAAATGAAAATATTTTGGGGGTAAATGCCTTCATAAAAAATGTGCTGTTTTAAAAATGGAAATGTGTAGAGCATCTGAGACAAGTTTTGGGCACGTGTTCAGACAGGATGGCATGCACTTATTAAGATAAGGAAAGGTAATTTTGCAGCAGATATTTTACAATATTTGACAAAGACAAAGCAGCAGTTTTGCACGTCAAAAATTTAACATTTTACAGATAGCAACAATTGATGCATTTCTGATGGTTGTCAATGCTAGGAACATTAATGATAAAATTTTTTTATTTGAAATTTTGCTATGTTCTAACTAGATTAATGTTGTTATTGTTTGTGAAACATGGTTCAAAAGCAATGACTGGAAACCAGTTCTATCAGGATTATAAACATTTTTACTGTAACAGACATTCTAACAAAAAATCAGGTGGAGGTGTTATGCTATGGATTAAAGATAGTTATGAGACCTGTGAATATTACATGTTCAGTGATAACACCAGTACTATAGATTGTGTAACTGTGACAATAAAGATGACTCTGGAACACACAACAATCGTTGGTGTGTATAGACCACTAAAGTTAGGTGCTGATGACCTAGAGGAATTCATATATTTCTTGAATAAAACACAAAAGGAAGAATAATAGTGGATGGGGGCTTAAAGTTACCAGAAACAGACTGGAATAATATTGATTCAACAACATTAGTAAGGAAATTATTCACAATATATGTTCAGGAACAACTATTGCTTCAGATTGTCCAAAAAACCTACCAGGGAACAGCCCATACTAGACATTGTTTGTGTTCCTAAATAAATTACTGTTACTTCATGTCACATTTTACCACCATTATGTGCAGTGATCACGGGGTTATAAAGGTTAATTTGTTGCTAGATAATTATGCCAAACTGAATCTAAGCCAATACACAAAGGATTAATAACAGACTATATGGAAGCAAAACAGTCACTGTGTAAAACTAATTGGAGTGATGCATTCAGTGGAAAAAATGCAGAAAGAATGTGGAAAGTTTTGAAATTGTTTGAATGCAAAAAATAAAAAAAAATGTTTCACATCAGGATCTAGGCACACAGCATCAGGAGAATATATTTCCATAAGAACTAGATACTGCATTAAGGTGAAAGACCAAAAAAATAAGAGATGGAAAAGAGGTCTAATTACAACTTTGAAAACTGAAATAAACAAGCTGGATGAACAAATTAACCATAGTGTGAGACAAACTGAAGAAAAATTTGAAGGAAAATGTTTTAATATTTAATAGATAAAAAAGATGCGGAAAGAGTAAAGATATACAAACTGATAAACTGTGTGTAGAATCTCAAATTTATTCTCAGACACAACAGATTATAGATGTATTTACAAAATCTAATGCAAAACAGTTTAGCTCCACAAAGGGGTGATAAGTTGTACTAGCAACATCCAGGTAACCTCAGATACTAAAATCTAATTAGATTATACTGAAAAAGAACTATGAAAACAGGTCCAATCAAAGCACAGGGAGGAGATAGAATTAGTAATAATGACCTAAGAACACTTAACGAAGAACTTACAGTACCATTATAGGTTGTGTAATTATGGGGAGATTCCTCATGACTGGAGACATGCACTTATTTAACCTGTCTTTAAGGGAAAAGGGAGGAGGCAAAACACAGAGTCATATAGACCTTTATGTCTATTTTCATTTTGTGGAAAAATAATAGAAAAGATAATATAGGATAAGTTACAGTCAGAATTGGAAAAGTTGGACCTTGAAATCATATATCAGCATGCATATGTTAAAAATATATCTATTATCACCTTTAACATGATGTTCTGTAACAATATAATAACAATATATATATAATATATATATAATAACTATGCAGGAAAAATTGTGCTGTGATGTAATTTATAGAGATTTAACTTCAGCATTTGATAGAGTTATACACAAAACTCTGATCAATAAATTAGAACAACTAGGTATTGATGTACTCTTAATAAGATGGATAGCTGTATGGCATACAAATAGGACATGGCAAGCAGCATGCAGCAATTGGACAGATGAATTTCTTGGTTACTGTCAGGGTGTCACACAGGATTATGTCCTTGGCCCATACTTGCTTAGACTGTATATTTCAGAGCTATCTTTTCACATGAGGTGTTCTACAATCTGTATGCAGATGACTTGAAACTGGGAAACTGATTGCATATGTTAAAGATAGGGCATGTCTGCAAAAGAACTTTACTAAATTGACTATTTGGGCACAGGAGAATAATATGCTGAGAAATATATCAAAAACTAAGCATGTGAGATTAGGGAGACATAAATTGAAAGGAAAATATTTAGTACAGCGCACACAGTGATTACAATTGCAGATTCATTTAAGGACCTGAGTATATGGGTATATACAACTTTGATTTTTTTATATACAACTTTGATTTTTTCTAATCATATCAACCAATAGCTTAATGATAGTTATAGAACTATAGGATGTATAAAAAGATTGATAAAGTCCAGGAAATCAGAAATGATGAAGTATTTGTTTGTAAGTTACATTAGATTCAAACTTTAGTATGGAATACCTATATGGAAACCTTATAAGAAAACAAGCATGAGTTAACTGGAAAGAGTACAGTAGAACTATACCAATGGCATCAATGGATATGAAATTTAAGTTATTATGAAAGATTAAAATATCTGAACTTGTAGTGTGTCTGATACAGCTATTTAAGAGGAGCCCTTTTTCGGGTATATAGGGTATTTAGAAACTACTACCTCTAGGAATGTTTGGGGTTATCAAAAAATAGTAGAGAATTATCACTCAACCTGTGTAGAAGATTCTATAGGAAAGAGAAGTGTACTAATTGGTTCTCTAAGAGCGCAGCTGATGCATGAATTAGATTACCAAATTACATTAAAGCCAGCACTAGTTTAGATATTTTAAGAACAGCCTGGACACTTATTATGGGAACAACTATTTTGGTATATTGGCAGGCTAAAGGAACATTAATGCCTATGCTTGAAATATTTGTATGTGCATATGTATGCAGGTCTGCATGGACTAGTGTTTATAATGTAGTTGTGTAACACCCTTCTATTCTGGCTTTAACATATTCTTTATAATGTGTACAGGGCTGAACTTAGTTGAAAAGGCTCCTAGGTGAAGAGATCCATGGTGCATCCATGCTGCCCACTGTTTCTCCCATGCACGCATCCTCTGATGCCCCCTCTTCCATCATGGCTTTCCTACACCACTGAAATTATATTTTTCTTCATTTTCTCACATTTTGTCTTCCTCTTTAGCTTTTTCCTCCTTTACTTCATCACATCCTAACGAGACAAGACTACACACAAATAACTGTGAATAACTGTAGAGGAAATAACAGGATTTACCAAGGGTCTGGGGGCTGCTGGGATCCTAGAAGCCATCTGATTTAAGATGGTGTGAGGTGCATTTTAGAGTTTTTTTTTTAACAGCCTTTTCATCCATTAATAGTTTGAGCAAAAATCATAATTAAGTAAAGAAGTTTAGTTTTACTCTTTCGCTTTGCTTTTTTTTCTGTATCCTTTCAATACACCCCAATTGAAAAAGCATATAATGCAATAAGTTTAGAGGAAATAATTGAATTAAGGCAGGGGTATAGGGGTTACTTGGTCAGCAGAAGCTATACAGATACTCTGACTTAAATGTTAGAGTTTTTTTTTTTCCTTAATATTTTTATCCAATAATGGCCTGAACAAAAGTTATCAGGTACAAAACTAATAGGCAAGGCCAATGGATGGAGGTTTCAAAAGGCTAGCAGATGGACATGCACACAACAAATGACCAAAATCACTTGCATAGCACTCCTTTATTAACACATAGGGATACAAATGCAGAGTTGTATATTCTCCTGATGCTTTTATCTGACTGCTTTGGATAAGCAGAGAAGGGTAAACTGAGTAAAGATGGCAGTTCATCAGAGGATGGATGGATTGTGTAAGAGAAGACTTGTGACAGGGACTATTGAAGAAGATAGAAGAATGTGCTAGAAAACAGATTGCAGTTCCTGTAGGAACAGTGGAATGGATTTATAGTTTTATGGCTTCCAGATGCTGCAACAAATCTTAGAAAACCTCCAGATATGTATGGCAACACATAGGTGCTAAACCCTACAGCTTCTAGTGTTGATAATAGTGTGGGAACCAGAAGTCAGATGACTAGATGTATGTGATGTCATTCTCTACATAAATAATGTTTTAATATTAGAGGAGACTGAAGTCTCAGGGGAAAGATGTTCTTGGAAACCTGACTAGAAAAACCCTCACCCACATTATCTTGCCTTGTGATAGTAAGTAACTTAACTAGGGAACAGTAATTATTCTAGTCAATCTGGAAAACATAGTGAAATTAGCTAAATACTGTTTTTCTATATCTGTGTGAAACTTTCCACTGGTGTTATTTTTAATATTTCCTGTGACTGAAACTCTGATGTTTACTGTAAATAGATATTTCATATTTTCATGTTCTTTTATTGTTTATTATTAAATATATTTAAACTTTTCATTTTGCTTGGCCCTTTTAGAGAAACATTTTAACCTTTGAGAGTACTTACATGTATTTGGTGACAGCTCTGGCCACTTCTGAAACCTAGTTGTTTGGTCAACATTACCATTCGTATTAATATTAACTTCACTCGGCATAATTGGGTACCCTTTTTAGAGCTTTATAGTAACTGACTGGTGGCAGTGAATCTACCTTATAGTCTGAGCAAAGTTGGTAGAGCGGCTAGTCTGTGCCACCCTTTCCCAGGTGTGTGTGTGTGTGTGTGTGTGTGTGTGTGTGTGTGTGTGTGTGTGTGTGTGTGTGTGTGTGTGTGTGTGTGTGTGTGTGTGTGTGTGTGTGTGTGTGTGTGTGTGTGTGTGTGTGTGTGTGTGTGTGTGTGGGAGTGTGTGAAAATTAAATCTCAAAGAGTGTGTGTGTCAGCTACAGGGAGCAGGGGTATGAAGCACTGGTTTCATGAAGAGAGTGCTGAACACAGATGTGCCAGTGGGAGCCTTACTGGGGATGTGGGGAGAGACAGATATACAGAAACCCAGACTCTGGGCTGAGTGTGTTTCCTGTGTGCTCTTAAGGGAAATTGTGCTTGATGCAGTGTGGTCTGCATCTAGAAACACTGAGTGTATCCATTTGTATTCCAAGCGAACATACTTCTCTAGTGTAAGTGGTGAGGACTAAGGCTCCATTATTACTGGCCCAAAATGGGGATGTCACAAAGAGTAGCAGGAATGGTTGGTAAAAGATCTGTTCAATAGAGGCAAATCGACAAGTATGATTTATCCCTTAACTAAATGAAGCTGGATTTAGAACCTGCATCTTTAATGTTTGGGTATTAATGGGTAGGAGTGAATGGGCCATGATAATGACCTTGTGATCTAACCACCTCTCTAATTTCCATTTTGTCTTTATTGCTACATTCTTCAGGAGCAGTTCACCCAGGGTTTCAGGTCTATGAGAAATACCAAGATAGTGGTGCTCAAGGACAGTTTATCGAGGTATAGACTCTTCTTATTCATATCTGCAGTTTAAAGATTAAGACTAGTCTGACAACATATGATCTGTAGTGTTTTCCCAGCTACACACCCAAATACTTTGTGATGATTTCTCCAGGTAATGGTTAATGTTTTTGCATTTGTTGGGATACTAGTATCTTGATGATGCTCATTAGAACATTAATGTACAGACACTAGACAGCTCTAGGGGAAGACAGAAGATGAATTATATACTTTGAGGAGAGAGGGACCATGGTAGTGGTGCTGCGGTAGCGTTGTCGCCTCACAGCAAGACGTTGTCACGTCCGATTCTCAGCTAGAGTGTCTTCTGTGTGGAGGCATGCATGAATGGGCGTGTCTTCGTTGAAGGTGGTGCATCAGGGCTGGTAACTCGGCATGTAAAAATCCACTACCAAACATTAGCGGACCGGAGTTCTGCTGTGGCGACCCCTAACCGGGATAAGCCGAAAGACACAACAACTTTGAGGAGAGAGGGATCTGTGAAGTACTTAGCTGCAACAGCTACCTTTCAACTACTCTTTGTTATACCAGTCCTTTTTCTAGAATGTCAGTGATTCAAGTCCACATGCATGTATGCTTGTTTGTATCATGCAGACTCATTCAGTAAAATAATTGCAGTTCATGCATTTATTTTCTGTATCTTTCTTTTATTCTTGGAAGTGTTCTGACTATCTGCATGAATGTTCTGGGTAGGCTTGGCTTGGTTGTTTTTTTAAGCTTGGTTCATGCCACTGCCCTTATTTATACCTTTACTTACTTATGGATTTAGGAAACTGATGTATTTACTTACCCTCTTGTTTCTCTATGTCTTGGTCTTTGATACCTTGCAAGGTCATTGATTGAGCCATTTGCTGGTGTCTTTTTGATGAGATGCCATTTAAGGTACTTACACTTACATTTATTAGGAGCCCTTAAAAGGTGCCCTGACTATCTGAGTGAATGTTCCAGTTTAACACAGTTCTTTTTTTTTCAATACAGTTTGTGCCACTGCCTTTATTTATTTATTTGTTTACTAACTTAGCTGTTCTTTTTTAATGAAACTGACTGTTTATTTATGTATTTACTTACTCACTTGCTTCTCAATGTTCTGGTTGTCAATGCCTAGCAGGGCTGCCGGTTAGGTTGTCTCATAGATTCTGCTCATTGAGATTCCACTCAAGGTAGAATGATTCAATCACTAATAAGGAAACCCTGAAATTCTACTGGTACCCAATATTTCAGTGTCATATTTTTTATGTTATTTTTATGTTTTCACATTACCTTAGAACACACTTTTGTGTCAATTATCTATGACCTACTGAGTCTCTCTTTTAACCTTTATTTAATTAGATTAGTTAACTGGATATATTCAACTGTGAAATTCCATTTTCAACGTCTTCCCATAGAGAAAAGTTTCAAAAATAACATTGCAAAACAAAGCAATACAATTTCTATAACAAATAGTGACAGACACAATATTTACAACACTTCCACTGCATATTTATTGCACAATATTTACAGTTTAACCTATGTGGTCAGGCATACAACAGTAGGCATATAACATTATGTACATCATTTATAAATATCTCTATCTATATATATTAAAGTAGGTTTGTGTTTATGTATGTACTGCATACTGGGATACAACACTAGTAAAAGTTTTCAGGCCAGCTCAGCCCAGTGATTGTAAACCAAGGTATAGCACATACAAATACAAAACAGATATTAGCCAATCCAACTTATCAAAATTCGATCCAGCAGCAAAACTGGCAGTAATTACAATAAAATTCAAAGTTCAGAAGAAACGTATTTATATGGTCTGGTAGTTAGCAGAGAAAAAATACTATGGCCTGTCAATAAGTTATTGCCGATGGTCCAATGTTTGATTCCCTCAGCCTCCATTTGCATTTGTGAGACTCTGAGCAAGTCACATAACCAGATAGCCCTCCTGGGCTGAACCAGAAAAAAATTAAAAGATGCATGCAGATAATTTTTCTACTCAGCTAAAAACATATATATATATATATATATATATATATATATATATATATATATATATATATACACATATATATATATATATATATATATATATATATATATATATATATTCTTCTTCTTCGGCTTTTTCGGTTAGGGTGCCACAGCGGATCACCTGTCCACTCATGATTGGCAGTGGAGTTTTACGGTGTCGAGTTGCCAGCCCGGCGCCCAACCTTCCACAGAAGGCATATATATATATATATATATATATATATATATATATATATATATATATATATCTGGAAACACTTTATAAGCCTGAAATCCTGAAATATCAAATTTCAAAATCTCGAGCCTATAAAGTCGAACGGACGGAAATCGTGAACCCGGAAATGTCAAATCTGACAATGCCGAACAGATAGCGCATTAGGTGAGTGTTGTTTATTTTAGGGTTTTGGGGAGGGATTGTGTGTTTGTGAATGTGTAGGGGTGTTTTATATGTGGGTTAGGCTAGGTAGTTCAGAGTGTGAATGTGTTAGTGTTGGGAGTGGTGGTGCTCGTATGTCTGTGATGTGTGTTTGTGCAGGGGTGTGTAGAATGTGTGGTGCTGGGTTGTCTGTGTTATGGAGTATAGTGTGACCTCAGAGTTAGTATATATTAGTAGGGGAGTGGTGGGCGCAGCCCCCCATATAGGAAGGGTAGGTGTGTGTGTTTGTTTAGTTGCATGCGTGTGTGTTGTATTGCTTTTTGTACTGTGTCAGGAGGTGTGTGTGATTGTGTTTGTATGTGTTGTGTAGTGTGTGCTGTGCCTTTTTGCAGTTTTGTGGTTTCAGGAGTTTGGGTTTCGTGGGTTTGTGGTTTTGGTTATTTAGATTTCTGATTTCATGGTCTTGAGATACTGAAATTCGATATTTTAGTATTTCGAGATTATGAAGTGAATCCTTATATATATATATATATATATATATATATATATATATATATATATATATATATATATATATTGTTTTCAGAGTCAGAAACATTGATCGCAATGTACAAACCTGTTCATGCAGGTTTGCACAATGTGATCCAGTTTTCTGATTCAGAGACTAGTGCAGAACAACTGTAGGAAGATGGTGTTGGCAAGTAGCAGTCCTGGGGAGAGGCTAATGCTAATCAGCCATGTGCACTTACCTGGAACTCTTTGATATCACATGGCTTGCATGGTACAGAAATTCAGAGACTCACTCCACTATGTTACTGGGGAGAGAACTGAACAAAAAACATTTACTCTGTCTTTTGATGGTATATCCCCATTCATTTCTATCTCAGGAGGACGGCTGTTACTGCACCAGCAAATAAGTACTGCAGAGACATCTGTGTGTGTTTGTGTGTGTGTATGTCTGTAGGTGAGCATTAGTGTTTGTGTGTGTGTATGTCTGTAGGTGAGCATTAGTGTGTGTGTGTGTGTGTGTGTGTGTGTGTGTGTGTGTGTGTGTGTGTGTGTGTGTGTGTGTGTGTGTGTGTGTGCATGTGTGTGCATGCGTGTGTGTGTGTGTGTGTGTGTGTGTGTGTGTGTGTGTGTGTGTGTGTGCGCATGTGTGTGTGTGTGTGTGTGTGTGTGTGTGTGTGTGTGTGTGTGTGTGTGTGTGTGTGTCTGAGAGTGGCTGTGTTTGTGCATTAGTAGGTACCTGTGTAACTGTGCAGCATGGGGTGGTAGGGAGAACACTAGTATCATTAGAAGTAACTTAACTAGGAGTCAATTCAGAAGCAAGATAATGAGTACTAATAAGCTGTTGTTCACTTTAGCTTTATCACGTCTCTGAATAGCAGAATATCATTGTTATACTACTAGGCACAGCGGTGTTGCCCAAATGCCACTGGTGGAGTTATATTTTTAAATCATGGCCACTGATTTCCATACGTGCACATTCATCTTTACCAGTCATCATGCTAGTCAGGGACCAGAGGAGTGAACAGCTAAAGTTTATAAAAAGTGATAACCATAATAGGTAACAGCAACTGTTGGCATTAATAAGATGCAATTAATACAGGTCATTTTGGGAACTAGCTATATGATATAGTGGGTGACAGCAAAGGGCAAGAATAACAGCTAATATAAGTTATGTTATAGTTACATTTCCTCTTGACAATGTCACACTCCACTGTTTTCATTATTAATAAAAATATGGTAAATATGTTATATTTCTCATGACTTTTTGCAAATGTTCCTTAACTCCAGCCCACGCATCTCATGCTGACCATTTCTATATGCGTGCTTAGTAAATCAAACACTACCTTGCTGCCTTCATTTTTGTTATGTACTTTTATCAAGACTTCAGAAATTAGAGTTTGAAATGTTGATGTGTACACTAATCTCAGGACTATAGGGAAGTCTTCTATTAACGTGAATATATTCTTACGAGACATACAGGAACTCTGTTTTCCTAATGGCTAGACTGATCTAGGAAGCAAAGATATATAGAAGCTTGTGAGCAAAACAGCTGAATTAGAGACAGCAGGTGATCAAACTCAAGATAGTGCTGTGGACACAGGAATAAGCAATGATGGGTTCTGCAATTATACTCTGCTGCGGACAGGGATATCCTCGTATATGTTTATCCAGTTTATGTTAAAGGGCTTGGCATAGTCTAGGAAGAAGGTGAGTAGCATAAAGAAGAGGTGGTAGCAAGTACAATTTATCAGCTCAAATCTTTCAGTTTCTGTCAGAAATAAGCAAGCTATATATAATCTATTAAGTTTCTGGCTCATCCTGACTAAACTACAATTTCCATGAAAGTCACATTTTAGCTAGTTGGTGATGACATCACTAAAAAGCTTCACAGAAATGAGTTCTTCAACTGGAGATAATTGAAAAAGATTAATATTGGGACAAGGCACTGAGTGAGCTGAGGTGTGAGATACATTATAGGCTTTAGCATTGTTACTTTGAAGGGTTTTAGATATGAGTAACATAGATCTAATTTTACTGTTCTACAGGTATAGTTACAGGCCCAAAAGCCATACCTGAAAGATCTGAAAATTATTCTGCAATTTGCTACTGAAGAGAAGAATTCTGCAATCAGCTACAACAATAATCAAACCACTGGCATACTGAGTTTTGAATTTCAAAAAAACCTGGTCACAGAATTTACAAAAAAAAAAGAGTAAAATTCCATGAGTGGAGGAGCTCCCTGGTCAGCCACAGTAAAAATAGGAGAGCCCTTATAAGATCCTCCAAAGCTAGCTATGAAAACAAAATTGCCACTAATTCTAAGGACAATCACAAAGCATTCTATAACTATGTCAAAAACTCGATGGCAACACCTAGATCTACTCTGAGTTATAGCACAACGGCACAAAAATTACAGAACCGACTGATATTGCCAGCATCCTGGCAGATAGGTTCAGTGCTAACTTTACCCTCCCTCACCCCCTAAAGGGCCCATATCTACAGAGGAAGAATGCAGAGTCCCTGTAATCACAACTATGCAGGTAAAATCTGCACTCTGTAAAGCCAAAAACACAGCATCCATGGGACCAGACAATTACAGAACCGACTGATATTGCCAGCATCCTGGCAGATAGGTTCAGTGCTAACTTTACCCTCCCTCACCCCCTAAAGGGCCCATATCTACAGAGGAAGAATGCAGAGTCCCTGTAATCACAACTATGCAGGTAAAATCTGCACTCTGTAAAGCCAAAAACACAGCATCCATGGGACCAGACAACATCCCAGGCTGCGTTTTACATGAACTTCAGAACAAACTGGGTCCCCACTTAAGTACCATGTTCAATAATAGCCTTGCATCAGGCTTTGTGCCCACTGAATGGCTCACAGCAACAGTTATCCCGCTCCACAAAGGGGGAGCCACCACTGATCCTGGGAACTATCGACCTATTAGCCTGATGAGCCTGGTCTGCAAGGCCATGGAACATATCATCATGGGCCTCATAAACAAAGACATTGGTAACCTCCAAACTCTGGATCCCACCCAGTTCTGGTTTGTGAAATGCAGATCATGCCTCCTGAATCTGATCGACTTCTTTGAGGCAGTCACCAAAGCTGTAGATGAGGGTAAGGTGGTTCACACAGCCTATTTTGACCTCGCCAAGGCTTTCAACATCATCCCCCATTCTGGAATTATAGTTAAACTCACTAAACTAGGTATAAATCCCTACGTCACAAGATGGGTTGCCAACTGGCTCACTGACAGAACCCACACTGTAAAAGTTGCAGACTCCAAATCTGACCTCAAAGCAGTGACAAGTGGAGTACCACAGTGTTCCGTCCTGGGACCTCTCCTGTTTGGTATCTACTTCTCTGAAGTACAGGCTAACATAGAAGGCCTCTGGCTAATGTAGTTCACAGATAACTGCAAACTAGGAGCCATAGTTAAGTCCCCAAATGATGTGGACATCCTACAGAAGGACCTCGCTGAGACAGATGCCTGGTGTCAGAGCCATGACCTCAAGCTCAATGCCAAAAAGTGCAGTGTCATCCCCTTTGGTAAAAACTCTGTACCCATCAACTACCACATAGGCAACAATCTACTTAACACTGAATGTGTGATAAGAGACCTTGGGACCCAGGTGGACAGTAGTCTCTCCTTTGATAGTCACATTGCCACAGTAGTCAGGAAGTCCTTCTACGTGGCACACCTCATCATAAAAGGGTTCTCATCCAGGAAAAAAGAAATCATTGTTCCCCTCTACTCAGCACTCATTAGACCCATTATAGAGTACAACGCCCCTTTTAGAATGTACCTCACAAGACATCTGCAGTAGCTGGAAAGGCCACAGAAGTACCTCACAAAGAGGATTACTGGACTCAAATAAATGCCCTACACTGACCGCCTCAAAAAACATCAGCTTTACTCCGTAGCATATCGCCTACTCCAAGGTGATCTCTACCTAACATATAAAGCTATGTCAAACCCAGAACTTCTGGGCATGCTCACCTAAAGAAATCCCAATCCCTCCCAGCTACATGCTCTAGGGACCTAAACCTTGTCACCACAATAAACAGGACATACTGGAGGGATAGATTCCTGTTCCAGAGACTTCCTATACTCTGGAACAGGCTACCAATCTATGTCAAGCAAAGTTCTTCATTAGCACTCTTCAAGAAAAATCTTGATGAGTGGATGGGAAATAGGAAATACACCCCGGGGATCACTTCTGTGTCTCTGCTCGACAGTGGCACAGGAAAATAACTTTTTTGGGTGGTGTAAGCCAGGGAACCTTGTTGGCTAGGCTTACATAGGCCCTTGGGCCAATAGCCTAGTACCTACCTATGAACCTATAAAAGACAGACCTGGTCTATTCTTGGGGGATCTCATTGTCTGTGGACAGTCTAATAGAAATGGTATTGTTCCCCTTTTTGGTTTGTCTCATATTTGTGAGATAACCAGATAACTATTTTCATAATAAGTACTATGAAATTGTCAAATTAGCATTGTCTTTACTGAAGTACATCTGTTGTGCTCTTTTAAACCAAAGTAAATAGCTCTTTCTAAAGCAGAAACTAGTACTTGTTTACCTGTGCTTTATACATCACACAGTCCAAGAGCAAATATGCAGATGCCTGTCTAGAATAATTAACAGAAATGTACCCACTGTGGATTTTAGTTCATCAGACAAGCTCCCTTGAAAAGTTAGAATAGCAAAGATAATAAACTAGTACAAGGAATTTAGTACTGATATTGTCAGATTATAGAATACAGCAGGCTGCCATCAGGATCTGTATTCAGAGGAACAGCTTCAAAGGGATAAATGAATCTTTCTTTAAAAACCTGTCATTCCTCTGTCTTTACTTGAAAGCATTTATAAAGAATAGGTCTAGAACAAATGTCGCACCTTTATTACAGCATCAAACACGTAGGTTGTCGAACACAGAAACGTCGACACCTGAATGTCAAATGCTCAAATCCGTGATCGGCCAATTATGAAAATTTTTTCCCCGTGAAAAAATGTACTTGTCCAGCAAAAAAAACCATACTCTAAAACCCTAATCAAGTGGTTGGGTTCACCCCCACCCCACCCCTAACTAAATATACCAACTCTGAGATTGCTGTACATCGGGGAAAAGGGCAAATTCCCGATGATGGCCAAGCACATTTTTTTCCTTGGGATACATTTGTATAATTGGCAGGTCGCGGTTTTGAGGGTTCGACATTTAGATGTCAACATTTAACCAATCAACAACCTAAGCATTCAACGCAGTAATAGGAACCCCAAATGTGTAAAGTGAAGTTCTGCTATAAACAGTTTGCAGATTAGTCACTAGTCCTGTGTGCTAAATATGCTCTAGTCACCTGTTTTCTCTTTCTACTTGTTTTTTATACATTTTAACCAGACATGACCACTGGACACAAGCATCGCTTTTCAATGGTGAGCTAGGATCAAGTTATTTACTCAGAGTTCAGACACTATACCCTTGATTACAAGAAGCAGCTAATTAACAGCTCAGATCCTTGATCTTCTATACTAACTGCCATGTGATTATATGATGTGCAATGGTCAGCTAACATAAGATGTGTTACTGCTCAATAAATTATATATACATGTGTGTTACTGAAGTGGAATTTTTTTATTATAGACGGATTCCATATAGTATCACCAACATATCTTTCATGCCAAAGAAGTGGTGTTTTTTAATCCTGCCAGAAGTGTTACTGTAAATGTTATGATAGGAACCCATTTGTTTACATTTCCTGTGGTAAATATTTTTTTTAATTTCTGCTGTGACCATTTTAAATTGTAAAACCAGGACAATCGTAACCACCTTATCACACTATAAAATGCCGTATCTCACTAGAAATTGTTCATTGTCAGAAATTAAACAGACCCCTGGATTTACTATCCTTCCATGCAAGAATAGCTTAGTCCTGTATGGAAGTGGCCATTTATGAGCATGATGGCAGCACAACATGCATATTAATGAAGGCCCGCTGCCTGAGCTCTTAATCATACATGGAGCATGTAAGAGTGCAGGGGGCATGTCTAAGAGCAGAGGTCTCAGAATATACACGCCCCTGCAATGAAGAATAGCAGACAAGTCCAAAATGAATGAGCGAGACTGTTCATAGGTGTATGCATACCCCCAGCAACATCCCCCCACGTGTACAAGAGCAATAGTTAAAACAACAAATATAAAGATTTTTATTTATGAAACAGATGAAATTTAACCCTAGGTGAGCAGGTTTGCCCATCGCTTAGCTATGGTTAATGCAGCTTAAATGGCACAAGAGGATAAAAAGCAAGATATATGCAAATGAAGCAGTACAGCAAAAGTGTAGTGGGCAGAGCATTCATCTTACGAGCAGTCATTACTGGTTCTAGTCCCACTGCAGCGCATTCCATTTTTCATGTCAAATCACTTTATGACCAATATTTTTAGTTGCATAACCTATAAAATATCATATATTTGTGAACTGGAGTACTGCATTAAATGAAGATGTGAGGTGTCAGTGTCATAATGTTGCAATGTTCACAGATAATCACATGTGCCCCATACAGTATATGTACACAGGAATCAGGGATACAAATGTAAGGTAAAATGTGTATTGAATGATAACTCCATACAGCTTCCAAATCCCCCACCTTTCCAAGAACCATTAGACATTATTGTCTAAATTAGTGCAGTGAGAGTAAGCACTAGTAAGCAAGTGTAGGCATAATTAAGCAGTAGTAAGTGGGAGTAAGCATATATAAGCACTGGTAAGTGGGTTTAAGCCTGTTTGCATGGGGGTAAACAATGCACACACAGGTTAAGCAATATTGAAGCTAACTCTCTGTAGGCATATGCAACTGGAGATTAGCACTGCTTACCTTCACACAAACCTGCATATACTCACTTATAAGTGCTTAAAAGTGCCTTAATCACTCTGTATGCAACAGCCGGTGTTCTGGCCAAAAACAAAATAAACAGCCTTTGCACGTCTTGAACCCAAGACCCTGTACACTATAGTCACAGTAGTTAACCACTAAGCCATCACAGCAATACATAAAACTGAGGTATCACCAAACAAATCCTCACTATAGAAAAATCAAACTGAACATGTGAAAGGAATCTATATACAGTCTTATGTTCTATAACCTACTACATAACATAAATATGTGAACTGGAGTACTGCAGTAAGCCCAGATGTGAGGTGTAATTGTAATAAAGTGCTGAAGTCCCCTAATAAACACAAGGAACCCATACAGTGTACATACACATGAGTCATGGATACCAGACACACACACACACACATATATATATATATATATATATATATATATATATATATATATATATATATATATATAAAACATTTAATGAATAATAAATCAATGCCAAAAAGCAAATATAATGCAAAGTAAATATTAAGCAATGCTAAGCATTGCACAGGCCAGCTTAATAGGTGTAAGCAATGTGTAGGCCAGCTAACTTAATTTGTCCATTGGTATACCCCTTTAAACAATGCCAACCTTAGGTAAGCAGGTTTGCCCATAGCTTAGCCTTTTCAAAACTGTCCAATCATGGCAAAGTGTGGGAAATCGGCCCTATTTAAACCCAACAGGCAAGACTACATCTCTTAACTGGTTGTAGCTTCCCCTTGCAGGCACCATGTCTGGAATTGGAGAGGGAGTGTGCTTTCGGGCGCATCGCTGGGGCATCCAGGAGTCCAGAGTCATGGCAGGACTCCTTGTCAAAGACCATGAGCAGAGACTGCTGCAGGGCCAGTACCAGGGTTCCCAATATAAACCAGAAGCCTGGGACCATCTCGCCCGTGACCTCACCAGTGCCACTGGCGTACCCCGAAAAGGTGAGCAGGTCAGGCATCACTGTGCCGACCTGAAGCAGTGAAAGGGGGATCTCTTGGATCAGTGGATCCAAAAGGCTAGGAGGACAGAGGAGGTCCCAGCCGTGTGTAAGTATCAGTCCACTACCTGTTTAATAATTGCCAACTCATGTATATTATGGAAAGGCATGGCTAAATATTCCTCTTATGTCCTTCAAAGTGGCAAATGAGCAGGCTGTGAACCAGGAGGCCCATGGATGTCACCAGGAGAGGTTACAATGCGAGGCAGGTTAGTAATACTCATTCATGTACTGTCATAGAGAATAAATCTAACAGTATTAGTAAGTTAATTGCCTGTATAAAACCTGTATTGTTTAAGGCAAATACTGCATACACCAGAGAATATGGCAAGGAGAATCTCAAATAGGTTGTATGTAAATAAAAGCATAATAGTCTGACAATGAAGGTCTAACTGTTGTACTGTATGTGTTTACTCTGGTGTCATATGGTAATGTAGATTTGCAATCACTTCATAGTACTGTTGTATTAAACACTGTTACCCACACTGTGCAACATAAATAAAAAATGTGTAGGAATGTCTGTATATGACTGGTGTAATCCTTAGAGGTCAGCTAGTACAACTGAGAGAGACATAAACAGAAAACAGTGAAAAGACAGATAACAAAATCCAAATAGCACACAAAACTGAGACATGAACTGTTGTATTTTTAGCATTAACAGCCATGGTTCAAATCCTGGGAGTAGTAGTAGTCTGCATACAGAATCATACCCCATAACTGTCCAGAATGTCCAGTAAATTGGCCCATATCTGCTGCCTGTCTCTGTGTCCCCCTGGTAAATCAGTGGGATTATCCCAGATGTATAGGCTGCAAACAAGAAATACAACTGATTGTCACACATCTATAAGAACAAACCTGTCACTCTAGCAACTCCCCAAACTGTTATGAGAGTAATAAGCCAAGTATGTCCCATCTACACCCCCATGTTGTCAAGCTGTGACCAGAGTGTGTACAGTAACATAGTGAGATGTAAGTGCATAATACTAATGTGAAATCTGGTACTTTGTATGGCAACATTGCTTCCACAGGTCCATCAGATACAAACACTGTGCCCAGAAATAAGAGTGATATCCTGTACTGGTACTGTTTACTTTGGTATTGTATGGCATTGTTAGTGTTGCAGTTGCTCTGAATAATAAGGTATTACTCATCACTGTCACCCACACAGTGCTACATAATATAACTGTATAGGAAATCCTGTAAAAGAGTGTTGTAAGTCACTAAAGGTTGAAGAGGGCAATAGTCTACATATGTCCCGGTTCACCTGCATGTGGTCAAGACATGGCCAGAGTCCATGCAAAAAGAGATGGACAGGTATATGCTTAACATCAACTTGGAATCTGGGAGCATATGCAGAAACAGTTAGTCAGTGTTAACAAACAATTCCTCCACAAGTATATCAGGTAAGAGGTATATGCTGCAGGTAAAACCAGTTCATGTACATAGTTGTCAACAGCCATATCACTGTCCAAACTAAGGCAATAGGGTAGTGTAGTAATACTTGTAAGGTACAGATAACAGCACTGACTAGGAAAGTAATGTAAACTACAGGAATATACTAGCTGTTAATTAACATCTTTCTCCCCCCATCATATCTCCAACAATACAATAAATACCCAACTCAATTGGTATGTGATGACTTCACTGTAATGTTGGGACATATGTTCTATTGTTTGATAATTATTTAAATCTGTTTCTATGCATGTGCTATGTTGACATACTCCAACATTGGTGGCATGGTGCCATCAATGTACCTGCATGCTGCTGTTATTACCACTGTGGTCCCATATATGCATGTGTTCTGTTTGCTATGCAACTGTTCCATATCTGGTGTCTGGGTTAATGGGAATATCTATGCATGCTGTTATACCGAATCCTGGAATGTGTTGACTATTACTAACCCATATATGTTGATAAAACATAAACACCATAGTATGTATTAGAATGCGGGTCCCAGCGGACCCAGCTGTCCCACCACAGCTGGCCATGACAGTGGGCACCAGCACATCTGGGGCCCAACCTGGGACCTCCTTGTCCATTGGTCCTGCACCACCTTCAGGCGGAACCACCTCAGGGGATGGGGCTTGCCCCCCCCTGGGAGCAGGTACAGACAGGAACCTGTCATCTGTCTCCAGGTCTAGGTCATGGTGCGTAGTGAGCTCCGCAGGGAGGTCGGAGATCTGCTATGCCAGCTTGAAGGCTGTGTGTCATGACTAGAGGGTATGCCTGGCTCTCAGACTCAGCCCCAGTACAGCCACCTTCGGGGCAGTGAAGGTGCAGTGGTGACTGCCCATGGGTGGGGACCTCAGTCCCACTGTTTCCACTAGGGGGTTCATGGGAGTCCGATTTCCCAACACCCCTCTCCATCAAGGTGTTTACCCCCACATGTGTCATATACCACCCCTGTATGCATCTTGTCTGTCTTGTCTGTTAACCTACCCAACCTACATCCCCAAATATACCTACTATCCATCCCCAACATCCCACTCTCACCTGAAAAAAAAGGACAATCTGTCCCCCCCCAAAAAAAAATCATGCCCCCTACATAGCTGTCCATTTTCCACACATGTCCACTGGACACATGTAATGTGGTCTAATTGGCATCACAATATATTATTGTTGTCCTCACCCCTCTCTCAGGGGTTTGAGGGTCCAAATCTAGCTCCAAATTCAGTGTATTTGCACAGCTATCACTGTAGAAGAAATGGGCAGCTATGGACCTTCCATACACCCTTCCTGCACATCCCTAGCTATTTTCCCTACTGTCTTTCCATCTTTGTGCCCCTTTTTCACCACTTTCCTATCAACCCTTTTTTTCATTTCTTTTAAAGAAATTAGCATGGGGGTAAGCTGGAGTAAGCACTTTTAAGCAGCAGTAAGTGGGTTTAAGCCTGTCTGTGTGAGGGTAAGCAATGCCTACACAGGTTAAGCAATTTAGAAGCTAAATCAGTATAAGAAACTGTAATCAGATGTTAGCAGGGCTAACCTCCACACAAAAACGCGCAAACTCGCTTACAACTGCTTAAAAGGCTTAATCACTCTGTATCCAATAGCCCTTGTTCTGCCCAGCAACAAAATAAATAGCCTCTGCAAGGGTCAAACCTAGGACGCTGCACACCATAGCCAAAGTGATTTATCACTAAACCATGTCAGATATACATAACTCTGATGTTTTCACAAACATATCATCCAGCACAGTCATTCAACAGTACAGGAAATGTATTTAAACATGTAGATGTATGTGCGTCTATATATATATATATATATATATATATATATATATATATATATATATATATATATATATATATATATATATCAGAAGCCTGAAACACTATACGCTTGAAAATCAAAATCCTGAAACCAAAAGCCTGAAAACTCAAAATCCTGAAAACCCAAAATCCTGAAACTCAAAATCCTGAAAACACAAAATAGACATACAGACGTCATTGTGGCTTTTCTATTGTTAGCCCTGTGGTGTTAGGTCATGCGTTGGGTTCAGGTAAGTGTGCGGTTGGTTTTATGTTAGGGTTGGGGCGGTTTAAGTGAGTTAGGGTTAGGACGCAGGTTAGGCATGTATGCAATAGTGACAAAAATTAGGGTTGGGGCGGTTTAAGTGAGTTAGGGTTAGGGCGCGGGTCAGGTGAGTGTGCGATAGTGACGGACCTTAGGGTTAGGGTTAGGGTCAAGGTCAGTCGGTAGATATTAGTGTCTTTGTATTGGCATATTAGCATTATTTGTGTTTTCAGGATTTTGGGTTTTCAGGATTTTGAGTTTTCAGGCTTTTGGTTTCAGGATTTTGATTTTCAAGCTTATAGTGTTTCAGGCTTCTGATAGGGAACCATATATATATATATATATATATATATATATATATATATATATATATATATATGTATGTATATCTAGATATAAAATATCAATATATGTTGATATATATATATATATATATATATATATATATATATATATATATATATATGTGTGTAAGCAGAAATATATATCTATATATGTAAGCAGAAATATATATCTATATATGTATATACAGAATATAGCTATAGATATATAAGAGAACATAAAAAAAATATATCTCCACATGCACCATTAATGGGGGTGAGGGGGGCCAAACAACATATGTCTTGTACATATAGATATCCCCCCACAGCCAAACACATCTGTCCTGCAATACAATACCAATTGTTGCAAATCCCATAACTAGGACAACATAGATGTTAACAGTACTCCATCCTACCCGTATGATGGCAGGCTGGTATAAGTAACATATCATGCAGTACAGTCTGGATACCATAGGGAATGTACAATGTGGAAGCAATCAGCATTCCTAAGATACATATATATATACACACACACACACACACACACACATATATATATATATATATATATATATATATATATATATATATATATATATATATATATACACATATATAGATATGTAACTACACATACACACAGATATGTCCACTTTGCCTACAGCTGCCAACTTACCAACTGGACACTGTATGAGCCACCCATACAAATGACAAATGTTGCCTGAAACATATACCCATGGAGAGATGAAAGGATGTAACACCATACACAGGAATGCATACATGGGAAAGCTTTATTTGTGTACTATTGCGATTGTATATGCCATGTCATATGCTGTTTAGACTCTGACATACATATAAACAAACTAATGCAACTGTGAAACAGTTATATTAACACAGTATTCTGGAAAGGTTTACATATGTTGCTGTCCAGGCCGAGGCCTTCAAGTAGTACAATAGTAAAGACAGACTGGGCCACAGGATAACAAACAATCAACAGTAAGTAATGCAGATCTATAGTCCAGCAGCCTCTATCTACACTCTGTACACAATACCTAGGAGGTAAGGATCTCAGTTGACACAATGGGATGCATCTGTTACATAACAAGGCATAAGTGACACAATCACAATCACTCTGACAAACTGAACAGTCTGTATGGCAGGAAGCAGTAGGCCTGCATTTACATAAGGTGAATTGTATGGTTATGTACATCCAGATACCTTAAGGCAGCTTACCCCGATACCCCCACATGTAATAGCCTAGGTTAGTTATGGTGCATCCCCCCATAGACTGACATGCACAGCCATATACCACTGTTACATATACTGGCCTCTGGATTGCATAAGGGCAGACATGTATTGTATAGATGAAGGCCACACATATATGGAACCAACCCACAATATGTGTGGGGGCCACAACAGTAGTGAACTGAT
The DNA here is from genome assembly GCF_019279795.1 of Protopterus annectens. Lineage (NCBI taxonomy): Eukaryota > Metazoa > Chordata > Ceratodontiformes > Protopteridae > Protopterus > Protopterus annectens. Next base: position 257,001,974 of record NC_056736.1, on the reverse strand, counting down.
GTCAGGAATGGCAGCATGACATACTCACAGCCCACTACATAACAACCCCTGACAGCATGTCATATGGACAAAGCCTGGTATGTAGGTAGAGGACAGAGGCTGGAACACAGACCCATATGTGAAATACTGTTGTCATACACTAAGCAAGTTGCTGGTATTACAGGGTAGTCTGCAACATACCCTTAGTCAGGCATATGAAGTTAGAAACACAAATGGATGTAGCCATTTACTGATAGCACTCAACACACACACACACTGCCAGTGATATAGCTGACACAAGATCTGTGTGGTGGACAGACAACACATAACAGAAACACTTCTGGCCATCAAGTGGATAGGCTAATAGTTGAGAGCTATGCAGGCGGACTGCATTCCATGTTAAACTAGTACATACACACAAACCCTGTAACACCAGTGCTATACAAAGCATACAACAACACTACTCACACTCTGTCTGTATTTCTGTAACCTCATATAAATATGTAGCTGGCCTGAGTGTGCAATTTCTCTTGTAAGAGATACTGCTACCTGCTGTCTGTAACACTGATGCCCACACACAGGAAGGATGTCCGCCCTACAGAAAAGGTAAAGGGACCATGCCCACATGATGTAGGGATTTATAGCAGTGGGTTGCCATGACAGTGGTAACTGGAAGTACTACACAGAATGATGCATGCAGGTAGCAAGTGGAGGACACAGATTGGTTCCAGAGGCCATCTCCTGATCATGTGCATCACCTACAAAAGCCATGCTGCAATCTATCCAAAGCAGCTCAATCCATTTACTGGAGAGAGACCAACATAGAGAGAGAGAGTGAAAGGCAAAAAAAAAAAAAAAAAAAAAAAAAAAAAACAACAGAAAAGAAAAAACATCCATCCATCAAATTATCCAGGAGAGACATCATTCTCACAACAGGTATGTGAAGTATGTATGCATGTAATTGACTGTAGTACTTGGTCCATAATAATGGGATAGATGATGTGGAATGATTTATATGTGCCATAAGGTGTTGTTGTAATGATGCTCAGCTCAACAACTGCTAAGGACAATAGAGTCTGTCCCTGTGGGTAGAGGGCTATACTCGTCAACTGTGCAGAGCAGCACTGACTGATAATATGTAAGCCATCATAGTGTGTGTTGTGTAATGGGAAGCAATTATATTACCGTAGCCAATAGCTGGTGGTGGAAGTAATGCCATAATGATGGACATATGGGTACCACAGCCCACCACTTGCAGGATACTCAGGTTAACCTGTATTGTAGCATGCTGGAATGCCATAGGTGTGTAATAGGGTTACTTGCAATCTGGCCCAACATATACCCCCCTAATGTCAGGCTGTGTCCATATGTGGCATCTGTCTGTGTTGTAGCAAGGCAGAACAGTGCAGCTGTGCAGAGGGTGTGAGATTGTGGAGCTGATGTCTGAATGTACCCCATATATAGGTATGTATATGTATATATATATATATATATATATATATATATATATATATATATATATATATATATATAGATAGATAGACATAATATGGATTCACTTCATAATGTCAAAATACTGAAACATCGAATTTCAGTATTTTGAAACTATGAAACCAAATCCACAAAACACCCAAACTACAAAGCCCTGAGCCCAAAACCGTGAAATTCAAAACACCGAAAAAAATGCATACACTACACCATACATAAACCTCAATGCCCACATCACAACATAAACAAACAAAAACTACACACATGCACAACTCATACACTCCCCTGCTTATATATACTGTGCCCCCCACCCCCCTACTTATATATACTAACTCAGAGATCGCACAAACAGGAAACAAATGAAAACTCACACACGCACATTCTCCAGTCCCTCACACACACATCAAACATATCAGCACACTCAGACACACTCTAACCCCCACTCAAATCCCTTACAAAACACTCACTTACCTGACAAAACACCTAGATCCACACATGACACCGCACACCATAAACACACAATCCCGGACATCACGTAGCGTAAGGCCATAACCGCGAATTCGAGATATATGAATTTGCGATTATGAACTTTTGCTATTTTAAACATTCAGGTTTATAGTGTCAAGATACTGAAATTTGACATTTCAGTATTTCGAGATTATAAACGGCTGCCATATATTTTTATATATATATATATATATATATATATATATATATATATATATATATATATACATGCATGTCCACAAACATACAGATACCCATGTGTAGACATATATAAACACATATAAACATCATATATATCTATACTTATATAGATATATACCTATATGCACATGTCTACATATATACAAACACATACACACAAACATATATGTATGTAAATACATGTCCCCTATATTGCCACCACAGTGCTGCATGCTATGTGTGAGGGAACAGCACACATAGCAATACACAGAGATATCTACAGCTGTCAGTGTGTGCAACATGGGTGGTTATGTCACATGTGTACCCCTTGTTGGCACCACATTGCCCTTGTCTGTGAAGTATGGAATGGGAATATGGGGAAGTATGGCAGGTATAATTGTGGAGGTGGTCAGGGTTGGTAGATGTAGAGGACAGCCTACAGGGGTAGTATGTGACACATGTGGTGAGTAAATACCTTGGCTGGTGTGTGTGGTCTGTGATGTGGAAGTCCCATGGGCCCCAATATGGACACAATGGGAACAAGCCTCCCACCCACTGCTACTCACAACAGCAGTCCATGCCCTGAAGGTGCCTGGCCTGGAGGCTGAGCAGCAGGAGCATGTGGATCCTGTGAATGTGTACTGGGTGCCTCAAGGTGATGTAGCACATCCCACATGTGTCTGTGGAGCCCGCTATGTAACAGACCCTGGACCTGACCTCGGGGGACAAGATCATGTCTGTGTGTGCCCACAGTGGGGGACAACATCCCCTGGGTTGGTTCCACCTGAAGGTATTGCTGGACCAGTACATGAGGAGGCCCCGGGGTGGGCCCCACATGTGATGAGGCCTGGTAACATGGACAGATGAGTTTGGAGTGGTGGTTCTGCTGGCTAATAGTCCATAAACATGCTATTGTGTTACTGTTATAGAACATATGTGGGTAGTAATAGTCTACACAATCCTGGAACATGTCCAACAGCATGCATAGATATCCCCAATAACACAGAATGCCAGATGTGCAGCAATCACATAGCAAGCATACCACAGGCATATATGGAATCAGAGTAGCCCTGACAATGGCATGCGGGTGAATAGTCTGTAACAGGCCAGCAATGATAGTGTCCACACAGGGAACATGGCTACAAACACATCGCACAAAGTGTGGTACAATACAATATCTGTCCCTCTGGTAGGTAAGCTGTAGCCATACCTATTGAGTTGTGTGTGCAGTTTGTTGTCACTGATATGGTGGGGGAGTGACAGTGATGTGTATTAAGAATTTGGTAACCTTGCTGTATGACTTGCTCACACCTGTTTCCATCTTTATGTCTTTCAGGCAAGATGTCACATGGAAGGCTCATGGCTTACTCAGCTGCTGAGAATGAAATTGTGGTAAACCACTTAATCCAGCACTACCCTGTCTTGTTTGGTCGGTCCGCCCATGAGCAGCAGGAGCAGACTGCCCTGTGGAACGACCTAGTCCACAGGGTCAATGATGTCGGACTGCACAACTGCAGTTATGAGCAGGTCTGGCATCATTGTTCTGAGCTGCTTTGCAATGCCCGTCGATGTGCTGCTGCAGTCTGGGGGGATCACCTTGCAATGGGGGGGGACATTCCATCCATCCCCCCTACACATGTTGAGGAGCTCCTAGCCAGCCCTGTGGCACCTGCCTGTCTGCATAGCCAACAACTGCTGGACACCATTGTGGAGGTGGGTGCTACCCACACACTGGCTGAGGAGTGTACAGGTAAGGCTACAGGGCACATCAGTAGACCACTGTTGCATATGCATCTGCATCTGTACAGGTAGATCATGCATATCTGACATGTCATAGATATAATTTTTTGCTGCATAGTAGTGATAAACAGATGTGCATACATGGTAGTATTGTGGACATGTACTGTTGATGTATTGTAATGCTGCACCCACCCTGTAGTAATGCCACAGGTGTGGCCACTGACTTTGCATCTCTCATGCTCTTATGTAGGTCCTTTCAGTATACCACCAAGGCAGCAGCCTGTAGCTGGTGAGTATGGTTTATGTCGATGCTTGCCAATACACCAGGCATGTAATGGCTATGGTATATTCCATGCACACATCTAACACACCTACCCAGAATGCATGCTGTACATGTGCATGTATGGTTGCTGTTAAATGCACGACGTCACAATATTGACCATGATGCGGTATTGGAAGGGTAGGTCAGACACCTGCAAGATAACTAACATCCTGTCATTGCAGAATGTGTCCACAGGGAGTAACATAATGGTGGGAGACATGGCCTACAGTAGGGACACGTTTGAAACATCACCCGTATACAGTTCAACACCAGTGTTTATACCAGTAGTACAATGACAACTGTTGCAGAGTTACACTATGGCATAATGTATTATTGTGTCTACATTATTAGCTGGGACTAGGCTGTAACATGTAGTGTTCAGTGTATGGGACACTGCAAACTGACACACATATGTAGGCCTTACTTGTCAAGCATCTGCAAAAGGCTGAAGGTGGGGGGTGTCAGCATGACACACCAGTGCACTGCAGCAGGGATACTAAGGATGTTAAGAATGGCTGTATCTCCACACAGTCAGGTTCAGAAACTTTGACAGATGTAACCCTACCCCCACAGCAATAGTGACAGCAGTGTGTGAACACCAAGGGATGTGCGCATGAGTAGACTTTACAGTCATGCAGATAAGGTAGACATGTGTAGGGCATACACTGGCAAATGCAGATGGCCCATGCTAGTATACCCCTGCCAGGAGTAGTGACTGCTGTAGTACACATGACAATAGCTGCAACAAACCGTTATGATAAGGGTGTGCACACATATGCACACACAGAGTGTATGCATCATGGTCAGCATCCGCACACCTAACACATTCCGTAGACACTGCATGTGAATGTACAAGACACATGCCACATATCAGGCTCATGTACTGTTAATGTATGCATGGATGTGGTCCCATGGCAGATCAAGGAAGGGTGCATCATATCAATAAGGGTGTGTACACTCCCCATAGCCATAGTATGCTCTGACGGTTGTCAGTGTAATAGTATTGGATTGGTCATACATGGTCCGCTGATGTTGAGAGCTGTAAACCAGACATCAGGCATTCACAAATGACATCTGTCCACATATCATCCAGGTATGTGTTGCTGAAAAACATAGGGGCTGTGAGCATTAAAGCTGGCATAACTGACACAGTACTACATATTCAGCAATGGATTGTACACCTGTGAGTTGTGGTGCACAGTACATGGCAGGGTGCAGAACAGGTGCACAGCGATACTATGTACATGGCTGCAATGGTATCCAGGGGAAGGGACATCACCTAGTAACACAGCACATGCATCACACACATGTATACTGTTGCTAGCATGGATTGACTATAGCTGCACTGCATGCTGTTGTGTACCATATGTTATGCATGTTGACAAATGGGTAATAGGAGGACTGTGTGTACTATCATTGTGCAACCTCACCTGTATGTGTGTGTGTGTGTGTGTGTGTGTGTGTGTGTGTGTGTGTGTGTGTGTGTGTGTGTGTGTGTCTTGGTGGGTAGTTAGTTTGTCTGTAGAGTCACTCTGGTGAAGTGGAGGGAGGATGATGCATGAACGATGCATGTGTGCATGTGTGTGTGTTTGTGTGGGTGTCCATGTATGCACATGTGTGATTGTGTGGTTGTTCATACCACAGTACTTCCCTTTGGGATTGTGCAGTACATGGACATGGACTAACACATGACACACCAGGAATATTTGTCATGTATGTAATCACAGGGCAGCTGATAGTATAATAAGGCTTGTAGCATGGAACAGGCATTGGGAGGGAAGGTAGACACCAGGTATACCCTTAAAATCCCATTCAGCAGAGAGGTGACTGACAATCCATGTATGCAGCATTACAGATGCATTGGGGAATTACTAGACAACACCAGGGAGTGTATCCATATATTACAGTTGCCACATGATAGGCTGATTGAGCAGCATATCTGGCATGTACTAAACAATACATACACATGACACTCCAGTGCGTGATATTATGGAGTGAACATAGTAGCTTCTCACATATAGGGGCCATACTCATGATGTCCGGACATACACAGGGTGAACACTGAATGACAGCAGTGAGGCCATGTAAAACCACTCCACTCAGGTCAGGGAGGTAATGGAGTTACAGGTCTTGTGCTGTAATCACTTGTCGAGGCATTTAGAGGAATGGTACATTAATGAGTGGCATTAATGAGTGTATGTTACCAAGTGTGATACAGGATGGAGAACACATGAGAATATACATGGGACTGCCTGTAAAGTCACGGACAGGTAGGTATTAAGGCGGTGTCTGTGTATGTGTGTGTGTGTGTATGTGTGTGTGTGTGTATGTGTGTGTGTGTGTGTGTGTGTGTGTGTGTGTGTGTGTGTGTGTGTGTGTGTGTGTGTGTGTGTGTGTGTGTGTTTGTGTGTACTGTTGTGCAATGATGTACAGGTCTTAAAGTGCATTCATTATTTTCCCCCACAGATGGCAAGGTGGGTCAGGGTCCTTACTGCATGCACAGCAAAACAACAGGAGTCAGCACAGGATCTAAAAGCAGCTTTATTTTCTGTCTCTCACTCTAGCGCCTCGGCCACAGTAAGCCTTACAATTAAACTAACACTACTAAAAGCATTTTTGTGACTATATAAAGTGTGCTTTAGTAGTGTTAGTTTACTCCTTGAAGGCTTACTGTGGCCGAGGCGCTAGAGTGAGAGACAGAAAATAAAGCTGCTTTTGGATCCTGTGCTGACTCCTGTTGTTTTGCTGTGCTGCTTTGCTGTGTTCAACGTTGTTGCTGCTCCTTACTGCATGCAGTCTGATGTTGGTGTCCATACAGACACCAAAGATGATGATAGTACTGTTGAGGCACAGGTGGGGTTGTTAGGGGCTGAAACAGCACCATCATTTGACATCCCCCTTTTAGCCACCCCAACCCCGCATACAGTTTCAGTGCCTATACATACCCTATCACCAGTGGCCATAGCAGAGGGACAGCTGGCATTTGGTGGCAGTGCACAGGAGAGTGGTAACCATGCCTACTGTGTCTGGTCACAGCAGGCATAGCTGGATGTCCGGCAGGGCACCACATAGGTAGATGTCCCAGGGCACTCGAGGGAGGGTCGCTGGTCATCTTGCCTCTGGCAGACGTGACACATCTGGTACCAGCAGGCACATGCTTCAGGCTGTCATGGTGGTGCAGGCACGTATGGAACATTACATCAGGCAGGGCATGAGGCTGCAGAGGGCTGCTCTTACATCTGCAAGCGACAACTTCCATGAACTGTCTGGTGCCATCCGTGCTTATAGCGATCGCATGGATAGACAGTCTGGTGAGATGATGGCCCTCATCGACTGTGGTTTGTCCATGCTTGAACATGTGGTGGGAGTGCGGTGATGGCCACGTGGACGAAGGCCAGCAACGCCAACAGCTGGCAGTCAATGTGGACATGCTAGGACACCAAGGGTCTCCCATAGTGGCAGTACCAGCCCCGGCACTGAGGAGGGGCGCTGTCCACACCACACCACAGCAGGCCATGAGCACATGGTCCTAGACAGTCCTAAGAGGGATCTGGTTCCAGCGGACATCTGTCATCATCAAGGAAGAGTAGCACATTAAGGCCTGTACCTGGTGTGCCCATGGAACCCCTGGCAGGCACAGTCCATGTGTCTGTGGTTGGAGGCAGTGAACTGCACACCCTGCCAGGTATGGTCTGCATCTGTCCATAAACACCTGTGTAGGGCAGCCACATGGCAGAACTGTGTGCATGCATACCCACACACTATACGAACACACCTAGGGCAACCCCATACCTACACACACCACATCACCACACCCAGTTCACCTCATTACACCCCTCACCCCCACACATGGTGTCAAATGTATGGCCCACCCTCAACCTCTGGCAAACCAACAACACACCCTGTGCATATGATGATATCTGTGCCACATCCCTGTCATCCATAACATTGATGCAAGGACAGGCTAATATGGTTCTGATGCACACGGTGACTTTACTACATTGTACCAAAGTACTGCAGTGTAACATGTTGTCAGGAGTAAAGTTTAATGCATATATGTCAGGTAGTGTAGCCATCCAACAATGATGCATTATAGCTGTTAGTAACACTGGTTGATTGTGGTCTCTATAATGTTATACATTTGTGTTGTAGGTGTACATGTGTCAGCACGAGGATGGTCTGCAGTCATATTCCACAATGGGGTATGGCACTGTGGTGACACCATGGCCGCGACATACCTGGGGTACAGTTGAACACATGTCACAGGTTTGTATAACAGTTATTTCCTGTGCCACATGGACAGGTGACCTGCTGGGACATGTATAATCTGCAACCTGATGTAGACCCATCCACATACACACACACTCTTACTTGGCAACACTGGGACTAGACCCCTACCTAGGTATGTAGTGCTACTGAAGTGTGTGGCTTTCATTGCATACACCACACAGCATTTAGGGTGAGGTGTGTTCCAGGTTACATGTTACATGTTACATGCAGAACATCCCCAGACATGTACAGTATGCTAATAGGGGATGTAATGGGTGTATATGGACAATACATAGTGTGCCATACCTTCATATACACATTAACAGAGACATAACAGGCAGACACATGTCCGAGAGACCTGGGCCTATCGCTGCTAACTAACTTGACCGTGTGTCCAATCTGTTACAGGTAGGCTGCACACAGCACATGCATAACTGGCCTGGATTGTGGTATCAGTTATCAGTATGGTTGATGGTGACAGTGCTAACCATAAAGTGGTACATGGGACATATACCAGGTGTACCTTGGCAGCACCCGCATCCCTCAGTGGATATTGTATCCCTGAAACCCATAATGACACTCTGACATACCCACCATCACACATTGCCCACGACTGCAATACAACCCATTGTATATCCCAACAGTGGTACTACAGGGGTATGCATCTAATGCATATGCCACAGGCATAGTAGGGTGTTGCATTGTCATGCCTCACCTATGGGCAGCAACAACACTATCTGTACTACTGTGTGGCAATGGGTATTGTAATAGGAGTATGTGGCCTCGGAATGCTGTACCCTACATATATATGGACATGCGCACATACACACACTTGTCAGAACTCAATGGGTATTCCATGCCTATCAACCCATTTGTACAACACTGTTGTCCTGGTACTGCAAGGCTTGTGTAGCCAGTAGAAAGAGGAGTGTAACAGGGTACATGTAATGTCCCATTCAGCAGCAGCCACAACTAACTATGGCAATGGATGTTGCAGTGGTTGTAAAGGCCCTCATGGAATTCCCAAGTACAGGTGTGCTAACACAGACACTGCTGTACTCAGTAATGCACACATACACATGTGTCAGTACTGGGGTGCATCTCTGCAGGTGGTCATAGCTGTGTACCTAGCTATTGTCCATGGAGAGATGGGTTGTGTAGGGGATGTGTGTACAGTGGTATCCTGCCACCTGCCATGTAGCAGCAGGCAATCTATCAACAGACACTACTGTGGTGACCCTCAGGGTGAGAGTGACATGCATCAGCCAATCCTCTGGGTGCCTTCTGCACATGGCCACTGAGGTGATCAAGTTGACATGTATGCAACATGTATTACAACACATGGTTAGTGTCTGTGATGGAGACCTGTACCCAAGTATGTTCTGTTGACTGTGGCAGTGTAGTGGTGGTACCCGTTGCATGTGGTGCATACAGGGTGTTGTCTCCTATATGTGCCAGTTCTTACACAGCTGGGCAGACATGTCAGTGTCAATCAAGCTTAGGTTGCCTGTACATAACCCAGCTGGATACCTGTCATCTGCACATCTGTACAGGGACTGACAGTCATCAGCTTGGCAAGTAGCTATGCAGTAGGATGAATGTGTTGACAGATAGATGTTTGATAATATGTATGCCATAACTACATGTTGGAAGCCCTCACTAACATATGCTGTACAGATGGTAGTCTACAGTTACATTCCACATGTTGGATCATTATCAAGTAGGGGTTATATACTGTGACATAGCTCACATACCAGGGATACAACAGGGAGGCCTTAGAGTCCAGCTATGCCTGCAGGTGTGCCTGTTGTCAGTACTACATATAGCACTCTATTCTTGCCTGGGTAAGCACTGTCAACAGTAGTACCTCCATGATACACTACATGCCAGTGTGACAGCACGTACCCTGGGCTACTACCCCTGCATGTAACACATTCACATGGATAACAGTGCTGTACAGGCCTCATATATGTCTGTGTCCCAGACATGACACTAACACCCCCTTGCTACTGTAGTGACAGCATATAGGTGCATGTATTTTACATGGCATTACATACACTTATGATGTCATTACTCTGCTATGTTATCAGACTGGGTGGTGTGAATGGGTTACCAGGGCTAAGCCATGCTTAGCAGGTATCAACATTACTGCAATATAACAGCTAAGCTGATTTGTGCAGTGATAAGTGAAGCCTACACTGTGTACGCGCCCGTACATTTACACGTAGCTTAGCACCGCTTAGCTTCATGCAAACTTGCACAAATGCACTTAAAGCTGCTCAAAATGGCCTTAACCACTCTGTATCCATCAGCCCTTGTTCTGCCCAGCAACAAGATAAACAGCCCTTGCAAGTCTTGAACCCAGGACCCTGTACACTATAGTCACAACACGTAACAACTACACCATGACTACTGTGAAGACAGCTGTTGTTTTTCCAATATATCTGTTAATAGACATATTGATTACTATTGTACAATTGCCTTTACTTCCACAATTGTGTAGTACTTGTTATTAATATGACTGTTGCATCACATATGTTATTTTTTCATAATGTACACATATAAGATACATAAGGTGAGATACATCTGGGAGGGTATACACAACCGTGAGGTTTACACATGACATGAATATGGATATATGCATATAATATGTTGATCTATATCTGCATGCACATACACATGTATATTCATACATATGTCTGTATACACACCTGTACAGTGCATCATACATATGGCCATGTGTAGACCTCTTTGTGTGTGTATAGATGTATATATATATATATATATATATATATATATATATATATATATATATATATATATGTATATATATATATATATATATATATATATGTATATATAGATATATGTATATATAGCTATATATGTATGCACATCCTATGTGTATAGATATGCCTATTTATGTAGATATATATGTAGATATCTATAACTATATGTGCATACAAATCTATTCTGATATATATATATGTAGATATCCATAAGTATATGTGCATATGTATCTCTGTCTGTATATGTGTAGACATATATTGCTGTTTATATGTATATATCTGAGTGTTTATATGTATATATATGTGTACATATACATATCCATCTATGTATGTCGATATGTATATGTATATAGTCCAACCTCAGCCCCAAATAGTCATAACCTCTTAGTGCAAGAGAATGTCAGGTATGTATTGCAGGTATGTATGTAGACTGTTGCTACTATAATAGGAGTTGACCTAACAGAAGTGTGTGGGAGGTCACATCTGCTTTTAACATGTGTGCCATTGGCTACTGACCGATATCCTAAGGACATCATAGTACAGTACCACTGCTAGCACAGTAATGATCCTGTGGACTACAGCAGAGATATGGCCAATAAATGTGGGCAGTCTGACACACTTTGGTCAGTCCAGAGGTAGGTATACACAGAACCAATTAGTGCAAGACATGTGGACCAAGCCTGACAATGTGGATTTTAACAGCCATGTAGATGGGTATAAAATGTAAATACCGGTATACATTTTCCCCATAGGTTATGCATTCACACACCCCTGTCTGTCCTGACACATAATAACCACTGGTACAGAGGTGACATGGCCACATACTACCCACTAGTTAGTGACATACATCTGTACAGTATCCCACTGCTTTGTCAGAAATACATGGCTGTTATGGTGGCCCAGCAGCAGTACATATGGCAAGTATCTGGACATAACATCACCCTGGGTAAGTGCACTAAGCTGCTAGACATGTAACAAAGCACTATGCAGGCTACAGGCAGACTGCCACAACACTGGCCTACATTTCTTATGGGGGAATACAAATGTACCTGCATATATAGCAGGCACTATAGGCATGTCACAGCACAGAGTAACAGACACCTGTGTGAAAGTGCATAAACACAACCAATGTGAACACAGCCACATATGGTAAGCTAGCTTAATATTACAGTATATGGAGTATCTGATCAACACCATCCTCACATGTGCCACTCACACACTAACCCTACATATACTGGGTCACTACACAGTGTGGTCTGATGCCTGGGGCATGTGTGTGTTTGGCCCTACAAACATGTAAACCGATAGGGTAACATATACTGGAGCAGCATGTAACATCAGATAGAACAGGACCAAGAACAATGACATCTACCACAGTCTGTATACAGGCCAAGGTACATCTTCACAATACACACACTGTCGACATTCACCATATGTACATAGACCTCAGTACTATACACACAACCACAGAATGCCCAGCTTATGTCCTCAAATATAATTCCTACTATACATAACATATGTAGCAGTCTGATATCTCACTGGCTTGTTATCAGATATGATGTGAATAAATAATGATGTACAGAACATATGCACCTCTTACTGCATAACATATGTACAAAGGTTGACAGAGTTGTGGCTGGAGGCACAAATACAGGGCCAATATTGACATGTTGCTGTGATAACCTCATACATTTGCTGTTGTAACAGGGTTTGTTGTGGCATATGTCCTGTGAGGGATATGAAGTCAGTAACTCTCATGGCTGTCACCATGTACTGACTGCAATCCTCAGAATATGCTTCTGCAGTTCTCAGATAGGTGCTTTGTGAGTAACACAAGAAACAAAAGGCACCACACACTGCCCAGTCTGCAGATGACCCTACAGATGGGGGTTTCCTCAAAAACATAGCGCTGTCATGACAGGTATTAAAACATGTAGCCCAGCCATATCCACACACACCCTGTTAAACCAACAGTGCTCCAAATGCAGAATAGCAACACTTACATTCTGTAGTCATGTCAGGCATATCCCCCTCCTGTGTGTTGGCCTGTTTCCACAGTGTATGTTGTTAGAGGTAAATCCCCAATCCAACTGTGATGCTGTTTGACAAACACCAGATCTAGGTCCTGCTCACAGTGAATGAAAAAGCCCAGCACCAACATGATGTTCCTAGATATTGGAGTGTGTTTCCTTGCAATTGGCTATGGGAATGTTACTATGGCTGTTCCACATGCAGTCAGCTAGAGGAGGGCTGCAATTCATGCAGAGGTCATCAGCTGATCATGAGCATCCCTTACAAAACACATGCTGTTGCCTAAGCAAAGCAGGTGTAGTCCTCCATATCCACCAGAGAGGGAGTGAGAGAGGCAGACAGAGACAAAGTAAATCAGAGAGGGTGTGGGAGAGTAAAACCTAAGCATGTTTGTGTCACACACCTATCAGTACAGAGTATCAAACCCCTAACTGACTAAGTATTGCTATCACATATCTGTGCAGTTATTGCATGCACCACATAGCTTACATGTTGAGGAGCTGTCCAAATGTATATGTGATGGTGAGTGACATCTGCAATAGTTATATGGTAGCAATACAGTAGGTGTAGTACACATGCCTGTCCACATGATCAGGTGTCAGCGTCAACACAGCCAAACTCTCTCAGGGACTCACACACATTGACACACTTGGTAGGGTCAGGAATATACTTCCTAACTAGTTAGTTTGCCACAATACAGTACTGTGCAGATATCACATGCACCACAGGGGTTATCCGGAGGTTATATGGGCAAAGGGTATGTGAAGGTGTCTGACATTAGACAACATGCTTCAGTATGCCTATGGGAGTTGTAGTGAGTGTGAATGTGGTCGAAAGCATCATACACCACACACACAGACACAGTGTGCCAGTTCTGACATGCATGCATGAATTTTTTCACTGCTGTGTAATGGTTGACTGTGCCAGAAGGCTATACAAGGCTAGGTGAAGGGTATACCTTGGCATCAGGCCACATGACAATGGTCTGCAGTGTGGCTCAGGGGTGTAGTGTCTGGATTGGCCCACAGAGGTGGGTATTGTATTCACCATCCAGTCACCTGGGTAACTGTTGCATGTGGCCATTGCTGTGCAGTGCTTGCCATGTATGTGTTCTTTAATCCATGACATGGACACTGTCTGGGTTGTACCCACATGCATGTACAGTGACATGTGGAACTGTAGCTGGGGTGTCTGGCCCATGTTGTGTACACAGATTGTTATCATCAAATGTGCCTGTCCTGGTCTCATGTGCCAGGAACAGGTAATGGACAACAGGTTATCCCTGCACCTACATTGATAGCATGATACAGACATTCCCTGGTGTCAGTGGCATCTGTCCATACAGCGCATGTTTATAAGACATGGTATGTCCTTTGTGGGTCACATTTGATGGCACCACAGGTGTTGCAGGCATCCAGTGGGGAACATAGTGAAGGCAAACTGTCTGCATGTATGTGCATATTGTACTGATGGACAGGGTGCCATGCCCTCTGTAGTCCACTGCAATCACACCATGGTTACTATCTGTGGGCAATATGCAGGGTACTACCAACATAGCGGTTGTTGCCTATGCAAGTGTGTTTGTCTATGAGACATGGGTTGAGAGTGTTCTCTGTGTAATGCAAGGGTTGGTAACTTTGTTCACGAGGCCTTGATGTCACATGTAGGGGCATTTATAGGACATGCCACAGAGATTACTGGAGTACTCCTTCCCCAAAGGTGTATGTCACTGGGTATGACATCAGCAGGCTTGCCAAAGAAGGTCATTGGAGGTTATAGTGATTGTGAATGGCCTCAAAAGCATTGCACCCTGCACAGACAAGGGCACACACACAAACATCCACACTTGCCATGTGTGGGAATAGAATCCCTACCAAAGTACTATATCACACTATGGCATTACGTTGTTATAGGATGCACCACAGAGATTACTGGGCTACTTCTTTTCCAAAGGTGTATTTCACAGTGAATGACATCAGCAGGTATGCCAAAGTAGTGCATTTGAATTGTAGTGAGTACGACTAGCCTAAAAAGCATTGCTCCCCACACAGACAAAGATACAAACACGCAAACATTCACACTTGCCATGTGTGGGAATAGAACCCCTACCAAAGTACTATATTACACTACAGCATTATGCTGTATTGAACTCACCACTGAGATTACTGTGCTACTTCTTTCCCAAAGGTGTATTTCACAGTGAATGACATCAGCAGGCTTGCCAAAGTAGGGCATTTGAATTGTAGTGAGTGTGACTAGCCTAAAATGCATTGCTCCCTACACAGACAGGAACACACACACAGTTGCCATGTCTGGGATTAGAACTCCTACCTAACTAGTTTATCACACTACAGCATTACACAGTTATAGGACACGCCATGGAGATTACTGGGCTCCACCTTTTCCAAAGCTGTATTTCACAGTGAATGACATCAGCAGCCCTGCCAAAGTTCAGCATTTGATTTGTAGTGAGTGTGACTAGCCTAAAAAGCATTGCTCTCTACATAGACAAAGTAACGCACACACAAACATCCACACTTGTCATGTGTGGGCATAGAACCCCTACCAAAGTACTATATCACACTACAGCATAATGCTATAGGACACACCACAGAGATTACTGTGCTCCTTCTCTCCCAAAGGTGTATTTCACAGTGAATGACATCAGCAGGCTTGCCAAAGTAGGGCATTTGATTTGTAGTGAGTGTGACTAGCCTAAAAAGCATTGCTCCCTACACAGACAGAAGCACACACACAGTTGCCATGTCTGGGATTAGAACTCCTATCTAACTAGTTTATTACACTACAGCATTACACAGTTATAAGATGCACCATGGAGAACACTGGGCTACTCCTTTCACAAAGGTGTATTTCACAGTGAATGTCATCAGCACCCTTGCCAAGTTTGAATTGTAGTGAGTGTAACTAGCCTAAAAAGGCATTACTCCCTACAACACACACACACACACACACACACACACACACACACACGCACACACACACACACACACACAGTTGCCATGATGTCTGGGATTAGAACTCCTACCTAGCTAGTTTATCACACTACAGAATTACGCAGTTATAGGACATGCCAAAGAGATTACTGGGCTACACCTGTTCCAAAGGTGTATTTCACAGTGAGTGACATCAGCAGCCCTGCCAAAGTAGGACATTTGATTTGTAGTGAGTGTGACTAGCCTAAAAAAGTATTGCTCCATACACAAAGTAACACACACACAAACATCCACACTTGGCATGTGTGGGCATGGAACCCCTACCAAAGTACTATATCACACGACAGCATAAAACTGTTATAGGCTGCACCACAGAGATTACTGGGATCCTTCTTTTCCAAAGGTGTATTTCACAGTGAATGACATCAGCAGGCCTGCCAAAGTAGGGCATTTGAATTGTAGTGAGTGTGACTAGCCTAAAAAGCATTTCTCCATACACAGACAGACACACACACAGTTGCCATGTCTGGGATTAGAACTAATACCTAACTAGTTTATCACACTACAGCATTATGCAGTTATAGGACGCGCCACAGAGAATACTGGGCTACTCCTTTTAAAAGATGTATTTTACAATGAATGACATCAGCAGCCTTGCCAAAGTAGGGCATTTGAATGGTAGTGAGTGTGGCTAGCCTAAAACACAATGCTCCCCCCCCCCCACACACACACACACACACAGCTGCCATGTCTGGGATTAGAACTCCAACCTAACTAGGTTATCACACTACAGCATTATGCAGTTACAGGACACACCACAGAGATTACTGGGCTACACCTTTCCCAAAGGTGTATTTCACGGTGAATGACATCAGCAGTCTTGCCAAAGTACGGCATTTTGAATTGTAGTGAGTGTGACTAGCCTAAAAAGCATTGCTCTCTACAGAGACAGAAACACACACATACAAACACACACACAGTTGCCATGTCTGGGATTAGAACTCCTACCTATCTAGTTTATCACACTGCAGCATTCCGTAGTTATAGGACGTGCCATGGAGAACACTGGGCTACTCCTTTCACAAAGGTGTATTTCACAGTGAATGACACCAGCAGCCTTGCCAAAGTAGGGCATTTGAATTGTACCGAGTGTGCCTAGCCTAAATGGCATTGCGCCCTTCACAGACAGACACACACACACACACACACACACACACACACACACACACACACACACACACACACACACAGTTGCCATATTTGGAATTAGAACTCCTACCTAACTAGTTTATCAGACTACAGCATTATGCAGTTATAAGATGCACCATGGAGATTATAGGGCTACAATTGTCCCAAAGGTGCACTTCACAGTGAATGACATCAGTAACCTTGCCAAAGTAGGGCATTTGAATTGTAGTGAGTGTGACTAGCCTAAAAAGGATTGCTCCCTACACAGACAGAGACACACACACACTGTTGCCATGTCTGGGATTAGAACTTCTACCTAGCTAGTTTATCACACTACAGCATTATGCAGTTTTAGGACACGCCAAAGAGATTACTTTGCTATTCCATTCCCAAAGGTGTATTTCAAAGTGGATGACATCAGCAGGCTTGTCATAGTAGGGCTATGGGGAGGTCAGTGTGTGTGCATGGGCCATAACCCATTCATCTAGAGGTTGACACACCACATGCAGGCACATGCAGGTTTTTATTCTGCAGGTATATGTATACATCTGCTAGATGACTACTGCCTTGTGCAGTCATGTTGCACAGCTAGCACTTGCACCACAGGGTCTGTAATGCTGATGGATACCAGTGGCTAATTTCTACAGTGAGTGACATTTACACATCATGTGGTTGTAGCCATTTCACTCCATGATGGGTGGGACAGGCCTCATGATGGAAGGCTCTTTGTCACTGTCACTCTCTTCCACACATCTATGTATGTCTACTTTTGGCATATTATAGTGTGCTGTCTTTGGATATATGTCTATATTCCTATCCAATGCGTGTGCAAAGCATGACTGGTGCATACTGAGGAGTGTATTTACTAACATCTGCAACTGTCAGATATGTATCGTCCACTTTTGTTTGCAGACATGGGCTTCATTTGTTTAAGTATGTGAGCATGACCAGTATGACATTTCAGTATGTTGTCTGACATTACCTTCATTTCTCTAAGTGTGTGAGCATGCCCAGTATGCCCTTCTGTATTGAATGTGTGGATCCATTCCAGGTAGTGTGTACTCCAGTGCAGACCTTTGTGTTCTACACCTACAGGTAATAAACTGTTTCTGCAGGATAACTGTAGATCAGTTGGCAATATGGGGTGAAATTGTGCAAGGGATAGTATATACTCTAGGTGATTGTGTCTGTGTTGCTTCTGATACATGGTACTGGTGTTAGCAGAGATATTCAGACATGTGTACTGTTATACACTGTGATATTTTATGTCCTCAAGTACTTATGTGGAGTGTGTTATGTTGTTATTTGGGTGTCCATGACATAACATGCATTGGCAGTACGTGTTAGACACAGGCCTTTAGCAGAGGCCTGTAGGCCATTTGGTGGTGATGCAGGCCAGCTGTGGCAGGCCATTGCATTCTGTCAGTCCTACAGTCCAAGACTGCCATACAGTATATTCCCCTGGGGTGACAGGGTAGGTGTGCTAGGTGTTCATACCAATATTTTCTATCAGTTTGATGAGGTGGTGTGGATGCTGGCAGGGTGCTACTCATAGCTAGCGACACACCTGCATGGGACACCTGCACTGCATGTTGCATTCTTTCACTATTGCCCTACACAGGTGGGGGTCATATTGTATCCATTCGCAACAGCAGTGATATGACCAGAGAGGTACCTGTGGGTGGTGTTTGGGTGAGATGGGTGCATGTGTGCTATGGACACTACTTGCATCTGACTCACAGATATGCATGGGGCATTCCAGTTATGCTGGCCTGTGTAGGTACATCAGCTGTTTGCCAATACATCAGTCCTATCACCTTTGTGATCTGCAAGTGTTCGGCCAGATGACATCGGTATTCCATTCTACAGGCCCAGATAATGTGATGCATGCCTGTATGTACAATTCCAAGGGTGTGTCCATTTCATGGTTACACATTATATACTGTGTATCTGCGGTACTTTTCCCTGTGTACTGCTTGTATATCTAGCCCAACAGCCATGCCATGTCCATCTTTCCGATGGTGACACATATTACCACCATATATTTACAATGGCTTACTGCTAGCATGTGTTATACTGGGAGGAATTGTCTTTGATGCTGCAGTTGTGAGAACTTGGTCCTGTTATTGGCAGTAGTGGGCAATGGCCACCAGGTCAAACCTCAACATGAATACATACTGGCCAGTCTCACACAATATGAAACACACACCAACCTAACACACACATACCTGCATATTGTACAAATGCTACAATCAATCCTGCTACCTTGGCCACCTCTGGGCATCTGTGCTCCACTGGTATTATACCTACACATACATGTTAGTACATGTCTACATCAGATTGGGGGGGCACACCTGACTGTTACTACATTTCTACATAGGGTTTGGGGGGCACACCTGACTGTTACATGTGTACATCAGATTGGGGGCACACCAGACCATTCTACTTTTCTACATAGGACTGGGGGGGGGCACACCTGACTGTTACTGCATGTCTACATAGGATTTGGGGGGCACACCTTGCTACACAGGATTGGGGGCACACCTGACTGTTGCTACATTTCTACATAGGATTGGGGGCACACCTGACTGTTACTACATGTCTACATAGGATTTGGGGGGGGGCAAACCTGACTGCTTCTACATTGCTACACATGATTGGGAGGGCACACCTGACACTTGTACACATTTGCTATGATTGTACTAGTATGTCAGGTACTCCATTTCATGCTATTTTCTAACATATCATGCTGACTAGAGGCATATCAGTGTACTACAGGTCTTAGGTTTGATTGACCTACATATTAGTTTCTGACTTCCTACCCTTCAGAACTAATATCTCACTGCCTGACCTGATGTAGGCTGCCTGTGTAGGCCTGGGGGGAGGTTACCCATAGGCATAATTCAGAGGCCTTAGCACAGCTTTTGTTTGTGTTTGTCTACACCTGTCCTGCTGGCTGAGACCGTTGTTGGGTATGTGAACCTCCCTGACTGGCCCAGCACATTTCCTGGAATGGGTTTTGTCACCATGTGTAGTACTGGCCACTATGGTGACACCAGTATTTGTTACAGATCCCATGCTGCCACTATAGGTGTCTACTGTCTGCTGGCATCCCATTCAGCCACCCGATTCCCTTGCATGCTCACATCCATACCATAGATACAGGTAACAACACATACTACTCTATTCAGCAATTGGTAAGGAGAGTGACTTACCTTGTGGGGGTGTTGGTGCTGGAGGGCTGCCTATGTCAGCTGCACATAGTACACTCCCTACAGATGGTTGAGCACAGGTAGTGTCATGTTTGGCATCCCTTTTACTGTATGTGCAAGTCAGAGAGAGGTGTCATTCGCTGGGTCCCTCCTGTGTCAGTGTATGTGCTATGCTTTGCCTCTTTGCCAAGGCCAGGGCATACAGGGGATGCCTCCTTCTGCCTACTGGGGCAGGCTCAGGTTGTTCCTCCTCTGAGTCACTCTGTGCCTGTGCAGGCCTTGGCAATGGTGGGAGGCTGTGTGGCCCTGCCCCGTGCTGTTCCTGCTGCAGCTGTTTCTGCAGGATCATATTTTATTGTAGCAAGGCACATATGATAAAAATTTGGGTACATGTAGTTGGTGAGTACTGCAAGGCTCCACCGGATGTGTCCAGGCACTGGAACCGTGACTTGAGCATCCCAAACACACGCTCTATTATAATCCTGGTCTGTGTGTGTTCCTCATTATGGAGTTCTTGTTCAGGTGCATGTGCATTTCTGATGGGTGTCAGGAGCCACGGCTCCAGTGCATAACCAGCAAATGCCACTAGGTGACTGTAAGTGATGTCCCCACTGGCAAATCTCTGGTACAGCTGCATCAGATGCCAGATGTGGGAATTGTGATAGCTTCCAGGGCAGCCAGCACACACATTCATTATAATGCCCTGGGCATCACACACAACCTGGCAGTTGATGGAGGGTAAGCCCTTGTGGTTAATGTAGACCCTACCTTGCTCACCGGGTAGTGCTTTGATGCATATCTGCGTGTAGTCTATAGCACCCACTACCTCAGGGTATTCTGCTATTTGGTGGAAGAGTTGCATATTGCTGGCCAATGCCTCATGGGTGTTGGGGAAATATACATGCTCACTGGCATGTGCTGACATGGCATCCAGGAATTGAGGGAGTACCCTGGATGGTGATGCCTGTGAGATCCCCATTATATCCCCAGTTGGCCTTTGGAAGGTACCTGTAACTAGTATTCTTAGGCCTACACATACCTTGGTATCCAGTGGGATGGGTTCACCTCTGTTAGTTCTGTGTGTAAGGCATGGCCGGCACAGCTCAACAATTTGCTGTAGGAGGTCCCTGTCTACCCTATAACGCTCCACTATCTCCAGCTCATGTAGCCCCTGGTAGGTTACCCTGGGTCTGTACACTCTACTCTGTATTCTCACTGTGGGTTTGTCAACAGCATTCTCATCCTCACCACCCTCATCCTCTTCCACATGTTGTTGTATGACAGCTATTGCAGCCCCTATCATTTTGTTGTTTTTATTTGTTAAAATTCCCCCGCTTGTATACACCGGTGGTGTAGAGTATGTGGGAAAACCAGAGGGAAAGGTGTTTGCATAGTTTATAGTAGTGTTCTGGGCTGGGCTGCTTCCTGTGTAATTGTCTTATTCTGATACATTTCACCTGCCAGCTATGCTTGTATTCCTTGATTACCTTCCTACTACTGTTTTCCCTTCCCACTGCCTTCCTATAGTGCGCCACACAAACACAGTGCTCAAATGTGCACAGAGCTGCTATTTCCTGGTTTACTTTTTTTTTCCCTTTAAAACCCAGTGCGTGGCATGCACACCCACACAGGCAATGTAAAGAGTGCTAGTCAGCCTCAGACACACCCCCCTTGGTTAGCTCTGCTAAGCTAAGGGCAAACCTGAGCCACAGGGCTCCAATCCGCTTACAGTATGCCTGACACACCCCCTATGATGTCAGCTAACTCCTAGGCTTGGACCAAGCTATTCCTGCTCTTACACTGTTGGGTGCTGACTAGCATGCAGGGGAGATATGGGATTCAGTATCATTCTCTTCATTTGCATAGGATTGCCTGCTGATGCATAGTTACAGGTCCCACACTGAGCCTCCCCCCTTAGCAACCACTATTTACTAGCCATGTTGTCTTCTGCCTGCCATTGAGTATAATGGTAAAACAGTGATTTTGGTTAGAATGCTTATTTTAAGTTTCCTTTTTTATTTTTCACCCGATCCTGTTTGTGTGCCGCTGCCCTAAACTTAAACAGCCGAGATCGGCTAAAAAAAATAAAAGTTGATTTTTTTATTTTAGGAACTATTTTCCATGCCAATGGACTTATATTTGGCCATTGGCATGCTTTCTACATAATATCCACCCTTTATTTGGAGCTGTCATGGCTCCATTTTGTAGTTTGCAGAAATGTACCTGGTTACTGGCCGAGTACATTTCTTCAGATTACACTAGTCCTGCACAGCTGGCTTCCAGCTTCCTGGATTGCAAATTCACCTCATTTGCATGGATTTCACAGATGGCTGCAAACTGGGAACCATTATTGAATCCCCAAATGATATGGATACTCTACAAAAGGGCCTTACAGAAACAGATGTTTGGTGCCAGAGACATGGGCTCAAACTCAATGCCACGAAATGTATAGTTATCCCCTTTGGGAAAAAACATGTACCCATGAGTTACCACATAGGTGGCAGTACACTAAACACCAAAAGTGTGATAAGAGACTTAGGGACACAGGTGGACAGTGGTCTCACCTTCAATAACCACATCGCCACAACAGTCAGGAAATCCTTCTATGTGGCACACCTCATCACTAAGGGCTTTTCATCCAGAAAATATGATGTCATTGTCCCACTGTACTCATCCCTCATTAGACCCATTATAGAATACAATGCCGCATTTGGTATGTACCTCTCAAGACATCTGCAATGACTGGAAAGGCCACAGAAATACCTCACTAAAAGAATCACAGGCCTAAAGCAGATGCCCTGCGCTGACCGCATTAAAAAACTCCAGTTATACTCCGTCGCATATCATCTACTCAGAGGTGATCTCTGCTTAACATACAAGGCCATGTCAAACCCAGAGCTGTTGGACATGCTACACTTAAAGAAATCCCAATCCCTCAGAGCCACACGCTCCAGGGATCTAAACCTTGTCATCACAATAAACAAAACATGCTGGTGGGATAGGTTCCTAACCCAGAGACTCCCCAGACTCTGGAATAGACTGCCCATACATGTCAAGCAGAGCGCCTCTTTGGCCCTCTTCAAAAAGAACCTTGACGATTGGATGGGAGAAAGGAAATTCACCCCGGGGATCACATCAGTCTTCCTGCTAGACAGGGGTCCAGGAAAGTAAATAGTGTGGGAAGAAATAGCCAGGGAATTGCCATGGCTAGACTTGTATAGGCCCTAGGGCTGATAGCCTAGTACCAACCTATGAACCTATAAACCAAATGGGGTAATTTGCATACAGGGGCTGAGTCCATGCAGGACTACTGCAGGAGTGCTCGTGCACGTCCCTACAGCTTATTCCTGGATCGCACGGCAGTCATATTGCCTACTGGAGCTCCTGCACTAGTCCTGCACACTGTGCAGGGCTTGCTGAATCTGGGATAGAAAGTTACTAACAACCAACACTAATCAGATGAATAACAGCAGTCCACCTTTGCTAGCCATGCATTTTCTTTAGGCTCATGGAAGGATCTCCTTTATGATTATATCCATGCAGGGCAAATAGAGTTGTAATACTCAGCACTTGTGTCATACATGTACAGAGAGTAGAGCAACCTGCTAAGTAATGCCACCCAAACAATGAGGATTTTTCGATGAAAATCAATCCTTCTCCTCTAAATCTGCTGCCTTTGAGTCACAATCCAGTTTAACCTTTTGCACTTACTTTTACTTTACTAGGGCCAGTAGACAATTACACTTTTCCAAAGAAAGCTATACATACATATTTTAATGAAGGCTAATAATTTGGGGAGTTAGCATAACGGATAAGCTGTTTGTCTCACAGTCACAACTTTGGAGGTTTGGTCCTCATTTGGAAATGAAATTGTCTTGGATTAAAATAGCCCAAAAGGGCAGTAAATTCAATACTTCCTATTAATGTCCTAAAGCTCTTAAAGTTTATAGCACCAGCAAATGACAAAAAAATCCTAACGTTCTGAGATATTAAATCATTTCAAACTTTAATCCTCTGCTGAATAACTGATTGCAACATATTGGAAAAGCTGACAGAACAGCATAAAAACTTTACATCTTTGAGATTTTTTTTTCTAAATAGCTTTTAGGGTCTGCTAAACAAGCAATAATGCCCAATAGGGTGGTCATTATTGTGGATAGAACTCTCAGGGCTGCAGAGCTGGGTTTCTATTCACCTGGAAGATCTGCTATTTACCATTTTACACCAACCTGGAGGGTATTATTGTGTTTAAAAATGGACTACCTGTTAAATTGTTTTTTTTTTTGTTTGCTTATTATTACTATATATGTATTTGTTTAATTTTTGATGTAATGTAGTTTCTCTGTGTAATGTTTCACAATTGCTGTAGGATATGCAACTGTTGTTGGGGATGTGTTTTACATCAAAAAATGCGTACATATATATATATAAATTATGCAAGTCTACTCTCTCTAGCACAAGTGTGCATGCACACCCACACACACACACACACACACACACACACACACACACACACACACACACACACACACACACACACACACACACACACACAGCCAGCAATTGCAGCCAGTTTCTTGACTGTAATGAGATGAATGAAAAAATAAACACAATGTAAAGCAATGCATCCCCCACCCCACATACCTCTCAACTGTTCCTGATTTTGTAGAATTTCCATGATTTTGTCTCATAATTAGTTTTGTTCTGTTCCTTGAAAAAAAACTGCTTGATTCTCCATTAAAATTGTAATTACTACAGTTAGTCAATAAACCCAGACTTGACATTTCTTATTCTTCAGGGAAAAAAAAACACTCTGATGCAAAACTTCTTGCTCTATTAACCCTTTAAGTGAATTAGGGTAATATTTAAAAAATGCCCCTGATTTTAGTTCTCTGTCATCCCAGTATTGTTGGCTTTGTCCAGAATGCTTCAGTAAAGAAGATAAGTATAGACACACACACACACACACACACACACACACACACACACACATACATACACACACACACACACACACACACGTGCACGCACACGCACACGTACATGCGCACACATGCACACACACACACGCACACGCACACATGCACGCACACATAAACTCTGTTTCTTTCTCACTCATATAAATGTACACACTTTTACACAGACACACAACAGATAGTGTTGTCACCTCACAGCAAGAGGTTCCCTGGTTTGTTTCTTGGCTGGGGTGCCTTCTGTGCAGAGTCTGCATGTCCTCCCTGTGTTTGTGTGGGTTTCCTCTAGGTGCTCTGGTTTCTCCCCACATTCCAAAGACATGCAGCAGGTGCATTGGACATTCTAAATTGGCCATAGGTATGAGTGTGCATGCGAGTGTGTGGTGTGAAACTACTGTGGCAGGGCTCACCATCCAGCAGTCTAAACATTGGCTGTAGATGATTGTCACTGCTGAGGTGACACCCCAACCTGATGCACAAAAATGGGAAAAGGGGGTTGTGGAATGATGGATCCTTCTAATGCACTTAACTGCATTATGCTTGTTTTATTTATTTTCCCACACTTGTTAAATGTGACTTTTTATGTGTTACAGAGAGCAAGGAAAAACTAAAAGAGAAGCTCAGCTACTTGCAAGTGCTGATATTATTACTTTAGTTATTTTTCTCTTTTCTTTGGTTTTACTTATTTACTTGATTATTTAGATGATACTCACTAAACACTTGAATTTGGGGAATGCAAAGCAAGATGGTGACAGTTTATTTTTTTCTTCTTCTTCCTAATCCATGCTTCACAGCAGCTTAATTTGTTGCCAAGGAATTGTGGACTATATGCCATGCTCTCCTCATACATTAATACCCTGTTGGCAAGCAACTGTTCTCCAGTAGGGTATCATCTGTGGGTTCTGCCCTTTTTAAGCAAGCAATAATAACCAACAGACTGTATGTTACTGTGTTGATAATGCATGGCCAGGGCTGTTCTGAGGCCTGACGCCACAAGAATAGGGCCTGTACACCCCTGGAAGGGCATTATTTACATAGTAACACACACACTGGAGGGTATAATTGTGCTTAGAGAATGGGCTGTTAATAAAACTGTTGTGTTTTACTTATTTATGTTTTATTACTATATTATTATCATTTATATATTTGATTTCATAGGTAGGTAGGTACTAGGCTATCGGGCCTAGGGCCTATTCAAGCCGAGCCAAAAAGGTACCCTGACTTTTGCCACCCAAGAAAATTATTTTCCTGTGCCACTGCCGAGCAGAGCCACAGAAGTGATCCCCGGGGTGAATTTCCTATTTTCCATCCAATCATCAAGATTGTTCTTGAAGAGTACTAATGAGGAGCTTTGTTTGATATAGATAGGTAGTTTATTCCAGAGTATGGGAAGTCTCTGGGACAGGAATCTATCCCGCTGGCATGTTCTGTTTATTGTGGTGATAAGGTTTAGGTCCCTAGAGCATGTAGCTCGGAGGGATTGGGACTTCTTTAAGTGGAGCATGCCCAACAACTCTGGGTTTGACATAGCTTTGTATGTTAGGCAGAGATCTCCTCTGAGTAGGCGGTATGTGACGGAGTAAAGCTGGAGTTTTATGAGACGGTCTGCGTAGGGCATCTGTTTGAGGCCGGTAATCCTCTTTGTGAGGTATTTCTGTGGCCTTTCCAGTTGTTGTAGATGTCCTGTGAGGTACATACCAAAAGGGGCGTTGTACTCTATAATGGGTCTAATGACTGATGAATAGAGGGGAACAATGACCTCTTTTTTTCTGGATGAGAAACCTTTTGTGATGAGGTGTGCCACGTAGAAGGATTTCCTGACTACTGTGGCGATGTGATTATCAAAGGAGAGACTACTGTCCACCTGTGACCCAAGGTCTCTTATCACACTATATGCAAAATAGTTCCTCCAACTAATGTTTCTAACTTGCTGTAATTAATATATGTAAGTGGTGTTTGAGGAAGTATTTTACATCCAAAATATGAGATTTTCAAAAAATGCCCCGATATCTGTGTCGTTTTTTTGGTCCCTTGCTCATAAAATGTGTGGTTTATTGACAAATCACCAAATAATGACAAACATTTGAGTTTCAGGCAGTATTTATTTCAGAAAATGCATATTAAAACAAATTATTTTATTCCTGCAACTTTCTAATTTTATATCAGCAATGTTGAAAATATGTTCCTATTTTTTAGCCTTTGTTCCCCCCATACCTCTTAAACTCTAAGCTCAAGAAATCTGGACAATTTTCAAAAAAATGGGAGGATAAAGATCTAAAGATTTTAAATGTTGCTCCTGTAAATTTACAAAGTTGCTAGAATTATGAGTGTTGTATTAGTATGCCTGTTCTAAAGGATAAGAAGTCTAAAACTCAGATCTGTGTCACCATTTAGTGACTTTAGTTCTGCACGATTTGCCAGAAAACCACAAATTTTATGAGGAACAATCTGCTAAATACTATGCAAAAATCTGTACATTCTATGAAAACCTGGACAGTTTAGACATATGACCCCTCCCCCCTTTATTTTAGGCTTTATCCAGATTTCTTGAGCTAAAAGGTTGAGAGTTACACATAACTCTTAACTACTGCTGCCACTGCTCAATCTCACTCACTCCTACACAAACACACTTCTGCTCTCATGCACGCATGCAGTGACATATTCTGACAGATACATAAACATGCACACACACATACTTTTCTTTCTTGTTTTAACTATTTCTTTTAATTTTACACTTGCTAAACAGGAAAAGCACTGCTTGCTGACTGTAAAATAATGGCTTGATCAATCTCACTTTCATGCACGCATATACTCAAACACACAGACTTAAACATGCACTTCTCTATTTTTTTTTTTTAATTTTCAGTTTCTTTTAATTTTACACTCACTAAACAGCAAAAGCATAAAATAATGGTGACTATTGGCTTCCTTACAGTCCGAGCTCCACTGAAACTTAATATACTGCTGTGAAGTGACGGACTCATTTTTTTCAGAAGGCATTACCTGTACATTAACACCCTGCTGGAGAACATTCATTGTCCAGTCAGTGGTGATGTACAGGTCAACCATTCCCTAATTAAAAAAAAAACCCTCAGGAATAAAAGGATCAATTTACAGTACTCCTGGAATCCCAACGTTTAGGAAACCCAGGTCCATATCCATAGATTGTTCTAATTTGCCATTCACCCTTATAATGTCCTTCATTCAAACATTCTACAGTCTTTGGTATCCTTGCCTCAGAGATATCATCTTTTAGAAGGTAAATTCGCAGTTGTAGCAATAAATTCAGCCTGCCATGAAGTTCTACTTTAGTTCTCTAGAATTTCTACTCTCTTCAAGTTCATCTCCATCTCTATTAAAATTTCACTCTCATACTCCTGAGTTTCCAGTCCTCCTCTGCTGAAATTACGCTCGTCCCTCTTTTGAAGTTGCATTCTAGCCTCTCCAGAAGTTCCACTCTCCCTCCTCTGAAGCTCCTCAAATACTTTTAGTAGAGCAGAGCTGATCTTCGAAGATACTTCCTTTTGGGCAGTCAAAAGAATTCACCATAATGAGCCAGAAACCACTAATTCACTGCATTTCTGATATTAAATTCCATATTAAGATCGAGAATATTCAGTATAGATTGGTCACATTTATTTTTGTGTTATGCCATTCATAACAAAACAACTTCACAGAGAGAACCGTGAAGTGTATATTCAGA
Source organism: Protopterus annectens (assembly GCF_019279795.1). Classification (NCBI taxonomy): domain Eukaryota; kingdom Metazoa; phylum Chordata; order Ceratodontiformes; family Protopteridae; genus Protopterus; species Protopterus annectens. The sequence goes on along the minus strand of NC_056736.1, from coordinate 256,972,639 downwards.
TAATTAAAAAAATTAAAACTTTAGTAGTAGGAATGTTCAAATTTTAAACTAACAATTTTACAAAGAACAGCCAAAACACATCCTATTAAATGCACAGATCAACACCATTGCAGTTTTAATTTTAATTTATTTTAGCAGAATCATAATTGTATTTGTCAATATGAGTATTCTTATAAGGAGTATGTTAGTATAAAAACGCTTTGCTTTACATATCTCATGTAAAGTGGCCTTTGTACTCTGTATACATTTATTTAGAATGTTAAACTGACATGACTGTTTGGAACTATTTAGCACTCTATTCCAGCTAAACCTTATGATAATTTATCTTGAAATTCAGGTGGATGTCACCCAAGTCTGCCAGCAATATCTGAGATTAGTATAATGATGTGGTCATCTTTCTATGCAGTTTAGCCCATACACTGAACTATTTACGTTCTCTTACAAGAAGTAATTCATTGTTGTCTACCTGTAAGGCTGCAGTAGTTTTGATTGAATAACCTAAATATTTTATTACTGCCTTTTAATTGCTGTTGTAGTTTAAGAGCGTTAATACATGATACAGGCTAAGATGTATACTTTTATATAACATTAATTTCAAACGTTAACTAAAACAGATCACTAAGTCTGTTTAGTTTAGTGTCACCATAATGATTTATGATACAAGTTCATCCCTGCTTAATGATGCCAAATATGTCTTATATGCTATAAGTATACTTGTCCATGTGTAGTGCATACTAGTTGAATATATATTGTATGTTCTGGTATTTAAGCAAAATGCATGATTCTTTAAAAGTATTTTGTGAATGATGCTGTAGTCTCAATGAACAACTGCGTTCATTATCTGTCTGTTACTCCATTTTGTGTTGTAGGCTGAAGGCTTTGGCAGCAACAGGAAGAAGATCATCACAAGAAGCATCTGAATGGTAGGTACCTTTACATTGTTAACACTGATATTCATTGTAAACTTACCTTTACTTTCTTTGTTAAGCTAGGACTCTCCAATTACTTGTTAAGATGACTCATGCCCTTCAAAGATACCAACATTCTAATTCTAAGGCAGTAAAAACCTCTTATGAGATACCTGTAGTCTCACATGTCAGAACCAAGAAAAAATGCAGAACAATAATAGACATGATAGATGCAAACACAGAAGGTAAACATTCTCCAGTGACTTTCTATGTTTTTGTTTGTGATGGGATGATGCAGCATGGTATAAGGATAGCATCAAGACAAAACATGATAAAAATGGCACTGTTTGAGCAGATAATCCCAAGGATTCATTAACTGTCCACCACATTGGCTTAAAGGCTGCAGTAAAAGGCCCTGTTAATTGTGATATGCTATTCTGAGATTCATAAATGTATTAGCTACTATGAGGAAAGACCTCATACTGGCTTATTTGCATGTCTATGAATCTAAGTTATCTACTGCAAAGTGCAGATCTACAATTTCTGCGGCAGTTAACATGATGGCCACATCATGTTATCACAGGTAGCCCTCCCCCCTTAGTTACTGTCCCACACACAAGCACATAGCAACATACACGCACACACACACACACACACACATATGCACACACACACACACACACACACACACACACACACACACACACACACACACACACACACACACGCACACATGCACACACACACGCACACACACCTGCACACACACACACGCACACACACACACACACACACACACACACACACACACACACACACACACACACACACACACTCTCTCTCTCTCTCTCTATATATATATATATATATATATATATAGACCCACTCCTGTCTATGTTATTAAAATAGCCACAATAGCTTCATTTTGCCTACTCAGGTAATTCATGAATGATTACAGTCAGTCCCTAATGCCAGATATTTGAGTTTCATTCTTCATATTTCTCAGTAAGTGAACGCTAGGGTAAAGCCTCTCTATTTACACTATGAGGCTGAGATACATTTACTGTACATTATGAATTGTTGCACGAACTGCATAATTCCCAAGATCCTCAGTACATGTAAAAAAAGGCTGGTACATTAGAATATCAGTTAACACAGTGGGGTAATGCTGAGGTTTTGTATTTCAAAGATGCAGGATCTGAATCCTTTTGTACCTTGATAAATTTATTTTTCATTCAGTTCGCTACTCCTTTTTTTTTTAACCATGTGCCTTTAAGACATGACATATTGCGTTTCCCTGGTGTTTAGTATCTGCCCTGACCGACCTTTGGTTTATGTGTTACTCAGACACATTGAGTAATCGGTAGTTTCCTGTGTTCTCCCCAGCACTATGTCACTCACATGTATTTGTATAAAGTTGTCCTTAGTGTTTCTACCCACCCCAGTCCCTGTTCTGTTTAAGTGCTGCTCGGGCATGTCAATAAACAATTTTCTCTGGTGGCTAGTAGTTCCTCCCACTCAATGTTTTAGGTCTGTCAATTTTTCTAGGGATGTACGGAAGTATGGAAGCTACTCCAACACATACACACACAAGCACGTTCATAGCCCTACACTCAGACAAAACAACCCCCCCACCCAGTCATTTCACAGGCATGTTCATCCAGTCACTGATACACACACACCCATACCGATCTTACCATCTCACTAACTCCCCTACTGCTGTCTCACAGGCAAACACACACTTACGTGTACACTCACACATGCAGCCCCCTCACATAAACTCATGCACACACCTCCAAAGCCTAACTTAACACTGAACTCCATAGCACTTGATGGACGAACATGACATTTGGTTGTATTTACTACTGTGAGATACAAGGAGCAGCAGTGGTAATCTACATGGCAGAGTAATTCTATGCATCGCTTGGCATGTGGATGTCTTCCTGGTGGTAGTTCCAGGGTAGAAGACATAGTTAATTAGCATGTGCCTCTCCCATGGACTGCCTCATTAGCATCTTGCATAGTCACGGAGGCAGCCTAACTTTATGAATTCCCCCTAAAGTGTTCATCACATCATAGAGCATACACATGTTTCATTTCCCATCTTTTTCCATATCTGTGGCAGAGACATGGCCACAGGAACTTAATCCAAATAAGATTGTACAAGGCAACATATAACAGATAATTGATTCACACTGGTTTACTCCTCTGCCTTTTTCTTTTGTGTCTTGATAATTTATGCATTCAGTATCCCCACTGAGGTCCTTTTCATGTTAATGATTGGCAGACATATTTATTTAAACATTTCTGCTTGGTTTTTAGATAATTTAAATTCAGTTTATTATATTTTATGTATTTGCCATGTTTACATCATTAGAAAATCAGAAGTTTGTAAAAAATCAAATTCTGTTGTTATTTATATGAAAACTGTTTTCCCTGCTGCTAATTACTCTATTTCATTTTGTGGCTGTCTGTATGGGATAACTGCCTGCTAATGTGCTTGTCGACTTTGGTGTAGCCTTTCACTGTCATTTGTGACTGGAGCCAAGATTTACAGGCTAATAAACTAGTTTCTCATCAAGAATGTGTAGCATATGTCATCTCAGACTGTCCTTTTGGTGATGTGAAGATGAAGATTTGAGTCATGGGATGTTTGTGATTTGAATTGTACACTTGACTTTCTGATCTGAAACTGTAATGACTGACATTATTGACTAAGTGTAAATCTGAATTTTTTTTTACCCTGGACAAAGTGCTCATTCTCAGAGGTGACCCTAACGCTACTTTTTCCTGAGGGAAATTAGTATGAGGAAATTTTTACTTGGCTCCATTGCTTCTGCTTGAAACCTAGCAATCTTAACTTAAATGTCTTGGTTGTAAATGTATGAATCTTCTAGCTCCAATTCACATATTACCTAAACAAGTTATATCAGAGAAAAACTACTTTCATGCAATTGCAGAAAGTAGTTGAATGGTATTTTGGTGTGTTTCTTGTAAAATGTATCTTTCTGGTAGGTTGTTTGTGATTGCAGTCAGTAAATAATGACATGCAAGTGAGTGTCAGACTTTTTATTCTTCAGAAAAATGCTTGCTATTGCAAAGCTTGTTCTAACAATTTAGTAAGTATCTTGGGTTGTACATGGACATTAATTAGTGGTAAAGAAGGCAGTCTCTAACTTGCAGCTGAAATATGTGCTTGGCCTCATTCCACTTTATTATCCTAACTAGTTATTTTCTCCCAATACTTTAGTTCCTTTCCCAATTTTCTTCAGTAAATTCCAGCTCCACTCTGCTTGTTTTCTTTACCATTAATTGGACTTATTCCTATTGGTAAAATCTGTCTCCATTTCTGTGTTGGCTTTTAATCTTAGAATACTTTCTCTTACTTTATGAATGAATATATATTTTTTTAATTTCTCCAAGTCTTTTGGGTTTGTAATACCATGACAGGAATGGACCCCATTCCTAAGTCAAAGTATGATTAAAGTTCATGAAATTAGTATTGTTTAAATTTTTGATGACAGCCAGTAGTGCTCTTTCCAGCACCTGCAATGTGCCCAGTAATGACTCCTTCTGCAGTTCATATGGAGTTACATGTATTGATAACATATCTAAATACGACTATAAATTCTTTTTTATAAGACCCGTTGCTCTACGACTATTGGAACTATCTGGGTATCTTTCTTCCACATTGCGCTTGTTTCTGCCTGCAGATCTTGATATTTTATGACTTTGTGTCTCTCTGTATGCAAGACACTGTAGTCACTGGGTGTGGTGATTTCAATGATCAATGCTACTCTTGTCTTCTTTTCCTGGACCACTATATCCAGTTTTCTAGCATCTATCTTTTGAACAGCTGGTAATGGATGATCCCAAGTGATGTAGACTTCTTCATTTTCTGTGATGCTTTGTGGCTCATGTTTCCCGTGTTTTTCGGCCACTTCAATACCATAATGTTTGCACAATCCCCAGTGCAACAGTCTCGCCACATTATTATGCCTTTCAGTATACAGTCCTTCTGTCATTAGTATGTTACAACCAGCAATGAGGTGTGCAACTGTTTCCAATTCAGTTTTACAAAACCTACATTTGTCTGTTTCAACTACATGTTCAATGGACTTTATAAACCAAAGTGTACACAGCCCACTATCTTGGGCCGCTAATATTAACCGTTCATCTCTTGGTTTGAATTTGCCTCTCCTTAACCATTCCTGTGTTCTTTCCTGATCAACATGATGTTCTTCCAGACGTTTTCTATACTTGCAACTATATTTATGCTTTTCGCACATTTCTTGCTTTCTCATTTGATCCTTCACCTTGTATTCTTTCTTTTGTTTTTTGTTTTTTTTTTTTTGGCACATTCAGTTGCTGCCTGATTTTTATCTACTTCTGGTTTGACTTTCATTTCTGCTTGACACCGATAAGCTTCTGCTAGATTAAGCAGAGAAGTCATCTTAGATTTATTCTTCTCATATTTCAAAACTTTCACTAGGTTTGGGTCTTGTGAGGTCAGCAGGTACGTGTGGAGTCCCACAATTGCAGATCTGTACATATAATCAATTTCAAGGAGGCCCTTCCCTCCTTCGGAACAGGGAATATATATAGTCTTGGTATGCACTGATTATGAGTATGAAGCATCCTTCTTGTTTTCCTATCTAATCTATCCAACACATTTTGAGGCCAATCAGTCACTCCAAAACTGTAAGTTAGGACAGGAAGAGCAAATTGGTTTATAGCTTGGATTTTGTTCCTTGATGTCAGTGGTGTTTTCAATATTAATTTAAGTATTCTGAAGTATTCCTTACTAAGTTTTGTTCGCATTTGTTTATGTTTTATTGCTGATCCTTCATCAATTCCCAAATATTTATACATTCCTTCTTGCTCAAGTTCTTTTATATAACATTCTTGTCCCAAATTGATGTTTTCCTGGCATTGCAGTTTTCCTGCTTTAAAGGTTGCATTTGCACATTTATCAATACCAAATTACATTCTTATATCAAATGAAAAAGTTCAGACAGCTTGCAGTTGTGCTTTCAGTTCCTCATCTGATGTGCTACAGTTTTAAATAATCGACAAGGAGAAGATGAGACCAAATAACGCCATACATTTAGGTTTCAGACTTTGTATCCTTCTATAAATCAAACAAACCCACATCCTGTTATTCTAGTAACGTTCTAGATTTAGAACAGGAAGTCATGGCATATTGTCGACAGACTGCAGATATTAACAAATATTTTATTCTGCCACTGTTATTTATACTGGCAGATTTTACTGCCTAGCCTGAGACCATATCTTAACAACTTTAGCAGGGGGTGCTTAACATTTATTAAGGTCGGGTCTCGTGCCACTCTGGTGCTGAACTGATTTATCTTTTTCCGAATATTGTCTTTACACTTTGTTGTTTTCTAGGAGCCAGATTATAGCCATGGCCTAAGATGCTGAGTAAACAGCTTAATGGATTAAGGGCAAGGCAGAATAGTAACGGTGATAGAGTCACCCCGGAATATCCTCCTTTGAATTTTTATCCCTGGGATAACAATTTGTCTTTTATCATGGCTTAATTGCAAAGTGGTCTGCCACTGTTTCATGGTCACTGTAATGTAGTCAATCAGTGTGGGGTGTATCTTACATTATTAAGCACTCTTTTATTGATGAATAAGGAATACTATCAAATGCTTTTTTGTAGTCAGTCCATACCATGCTTAGATTCTTCCCCTTTTTACAGTTCTCCACTATGACTTTATTTAACAACAAATGATCCTTTGTTCCATATGACTTCCTTTTATTGCCCTTTTGTTCTACTACCATAATTGAGTTTTCTTCTAAGTGACTATAAACTCTGTCAGCATCAATTCCCATTTCTAGTTTATACTTCGTCGGATGACAAGTTATGGGTTTATAATTTTTAGGGTAGCTTGCAGGTTCATTCTTAAGTAGGTGCGTCGTTTTTCCTGTTGTTAGCCAGGTTGGTGTCTGTTCTGGGTGTGCATATAACTAATTCTTACTCCTGGCTAAGTCCTAGTGCAAATATGTTAATACTTTTAACCAGAAGTTAGGTACTACATCTGGGCCTGGGGTTTCCCAGTTTGATCTTTTCTTAACTTTGTTTCAATCTCTCTGGCTGTTACTTCATCTCATTTCATATCCTGTACCTTTAAACTTCTTATTCTTTCTTTTACTTCTTCTATCCATTTAGCATCTTTGTTATGTTCCACAGGATCTTCATAGATACTTCTCCAAAATGTATCTATTTCTTCTTTTTTTGGCGGTCTTTCAATTCCTTTTACCTTATTTCCCAGTTCTCTATAAAACCTTTTTGGGATATCAATGAATTGCTTATTTTGCAGTTTTCCTTTATATTTATCTTCGTGTCTTCTAAGTATTTCCACCTATGCTGAAATTTTTAGTTTATTTGTGATAGTGCATGATAGATCCTGATCTGTTCTAATATTGCTCATTGCTTTTATCACAACTGTCTTTCTTAGTATTTTTGTTGATCTATTCCCTTTTCTATAGTCTTTAAACAATGACACTTCTTGTCTCAATTGCTTTATAGTTTTCTCTATTTGATATTTCCATGATGGTATTTGATTTCTCCCCTTCCTTTCCCTCACTACCCTGTGTTCTTGTGGTAGAACTTTAGCAGTTATTAATTTAGCTGCACAGTAATATATCCTGTTTACTTCTGTTATATTACATGGATCTCTATAAACAGTCCTAATTACTGTGTTCATTTGTTTTATCAGACTTCTGACTTTTTTGGGTTTTATATTTCTTTCATTGGTCTTGATATAGTTGTCCATATAGTTGTATTAAATCAAGCAATTCTTCTCTTAGTTCATTTTCTTCCAAACTGAAGGCACATCCCTCATTTTCCAGTTCCTATGGGCATTCTATAGAAGGTTCTATAGCATCTTCCTGTGGCACATTCTTTTCAACTTCAACCTGCGCCATCCATTGCTCTATCATATGGGAACTCACTGGCCTATCACTCCTCAACATTGACTACATCAAAGTTTCCAGTTTCTTGTTCCTTCCCTTGCTTTCTAGCTTCAAGTGAGCATTTATACTGGTTTCCTGTGGAAAGCTTCAAATTATCTTCATATGGCACCTGACCAACTGCTTCCTGTTCCACTGGTTTCCCCTTAATTTGGATATCCATTATTCTATCCTGTTGTGGTGCTTTCTGAATTACATTTTCTACACTAAATCCTTCACTTTGCAGGTACTCCATAACCTCAGTTTCTGTTTCTTTAACTCCTCCATTACTGATCTCCTTTTCTACTTTTCCTCTGTTTTCTTATTTTTTCTATTGTACAGTTTTCCATGTCTGCATTCCTTTGTCTGTATTTCTCTTCATATATCTTTGGTGATGCTCTTTTTGTATTGACTAGTTTTGCTTTCTCCTTTGCAATAAATATTATACCATATTAAATTTATTTTTCTATCCCATGTCAATATTTATTCTACAGATGTTTCCCGATCTTCCTGTTTCTTCCTGCTTTGGGGACTCACTCCATCCTGCTGTGATGTAACCTGTGTTAGACCTTCTACATCAAATCCTTCACTTCGCAAACTCTCCATAACTTCAATTTCTGTTTTTTTAATTAATTATCATTAATTAATTAGCATTACTATCCCAAAGAGGGAATGTAGTAAAAGAAGATTACTAAAGTAAAAGTTATGGTTAGTATGGTATTCATGATGTAGCTTGACGCTGTCTGGAGGTGACTGTGTTTTTGTGGGGGATGTTGATTAGTTGGTTCTCGTGGGATTCTCTAATGCATGAAGAACTGGATACACGCTAAAAAACAAACTTCCATCATTTTTATATTACGACTGCTGGATAACTCGTTCTTTCTTTTTTGTTGTTGCCTTATAAATAGTGTGAAAGGAAAGTTTTATATTTCAAAGAAGGGACTGTTGTGTAAAGCAAAAAGTGATCTTGTTATAACACATTTTAACAGTTCTGTGTGCTTTCTATATTGTTGCTAGCAAATGTTTCATGTTATGCCCATTGGTTCCCCATTTTAAGATGTTGAGTAATGTTCCATATTTAAAAGTTAGAAACTTGACTATGGCGGTAGTTTCTTTAATTAATTTTCGTTCTTGGTAGTATGGATGAGAGGATAACAATGTCAAGCCACACTGAACTGAATAAATCTTAGCAGGAGATTTTATGAAACATTTCTAGTTTTAATTCTCTCAGTCATTAAAACAACAAATGGGTTTAAATTGTTATGCTGAGACTTGTTCTCAGGCAGTTATAATAACATTTAGAAAATCATACATGAATTATTTCAAATCTCCTTCCCTGCAAACAAAAAAATTTGAAGGGGGTTATTGTGATCAGACATTCCCTTGTTTGTGCTACCCAATGACAGTTTAGTCTAAATTGTTAGTCTTAGTGCTGGTACTGCAGGGCACAAACAGAGTGCTAGGCAGTTCTTGCTGTTGAATTTGATTGATATAGTTTGTCTTCCTCACTGCTGGGATTTTCTTAGATGACTAGAAAACTGTAAAATCACTTGGTAATTTATGGCAGTAAGTACGTATTACTGCAACCACACTTTCTCGGTGGCGTGTTATTATCGCTACTGCACATCGCTACCGCACTTTGTAAGTAACCTGTTATTTACATTTTTGCAATCACTAATTTTCAGCAGCATGTCATTTAGATAATGGTAATAAATACTTTTCTGTAAGTCATATTCTCCCTACTACACTATTTATTTAACTGTGATTGGAGTGGTTGTACTTTTGCTTTAGGATTTCATCCTTGTAAGTTATTTTGACTTGGAAATATGTGCTACACTTTAAAATTGATTTAAATTTAAGAAAATAATTCAACTTTATTATTAATTTATTGCACTGTAACACCTAAAATTCAAACCATTTCTCAAAATAAAATGTAGTTTCCCGTGTTTCTATACAACTTCATGGAGCATTTTAAAAACATCTTTAACTGTTACATGTACAGTCTTGGAAAGGAGGACAAGAAAGCAGCTCAAAACAAAAATGTGAATGTCAGACTATGGATCAAATCTTTTCATATATATTATACTAGGAGGGTTTTTAATTAATTCACTAATCTGATGAAGTAAAGATAAAACCAGTATATGCTGTGTGGAATTTAAATTTGATAAGGGATCATTCAGTGTGGGAAAAATAGAAAGATTCAATATTGTAATGTGCGTGGTTGCGGTTATACGTCATTTGGAAAATCAGTTCAACACTAAACTGATTATTATTATGCTAACAAGGATTTTCTTTACATAATTATTGCATGATTAAACTGTGAACATAGTGGAGCAGGGAAGAAGCTGGCGAGAAAGTGTACTTCCAACTTCCGCGAAAGCGTGGTTGCGATAATATGTAAGTACCTTTATGGCTGTTCCTGTATTTCAGTTATTTCACTGTATCTTTGTTTTGAGACCTGATATATTAATGTGTTTCTGGAGGTCTTTTTCCCAGAATCCAGTTCAAGCTCTCTTTAAACAAATCATGCTATATATAAGGAAACATTTCTTATCTACCCTATAAGTTAAAATGACAGTAATGTGAGTCATAGACATAGGTTCATAGGTAAGTACTAGACTATTGGCCCTAGGGCCTATATAATCCTAGCCAAAAATGTACCCTGGCTTTCACCACCCAAGAATATTATTTTCCTGTGCTCCTGTCGAGAAGAGCCCCAGAGGCGATCCCCCCAGTGAATTTCTTATTTCCCATTCAGTCATCAAGATTTTTCTTGAAGAGTGTTAATGAGGAGCTTTGTTTGATATAGATAGCTAGTTTGTTCCAGAGTATGGGAACTCTCTGGGACAGGAATGTATCCCTCCAGCGTGTTCTGTTTATTTTGGTGACAAGGTTTAGGTCCCTAGAGCGTGTAGCTTGGAGGGATTGGGATTTCTTTAAGTAGAGCATGTCCAACAGCTCTGGGCTTCACATAGCTTTGTATGTTAGGCAGAGATCGTCTCTGAGTAGGCGATATGTGATGGAGTAAAGCTGGAATTTTTTGAGATGGTCTGCGTAGGGCATCAGATTGAGGCAGGTAATCCTCTTTGTGAGGTATTTCTGCAGCTTTTCCAGTTGTTGTAGATGTCTTGTGAGGTACATACCAAAAGGGGTGTTGTACTCTATAATGGGTCTAATGAGTGATGAGTAGAGGGAGACAATGACCTCTTTTTTCCTGGATGAGAAACCTTTTGTGATGAAGTGTGCCATGTAGAAGGATTTCCTAACTACTGTGGTGATGTGATTTTCAAAGGAGAAACTTATGTCCATCTGTTTCCCAAGGTCTCTTATCACACTTTTGGTGTTAAGTAGACTACCACCTATGTGGTAGCTCATGGGTACAGATTTTTTACCAAAGGGGATAACAATGCACTTTTTGGCATTGATCTTGAGGCCATGGCTTTGACACCAGGCATCTGTCTCAGTGAAGCCCTTTTATAGGATGTCCACATCATTAGGAGTTTTGATTATGGCTCCTAGTTTGCAGTCATCTGCGAACTTTGTTAGCCAAAGACCTTCTGTGTTAGCCTGTACTTCAGAAAAGTAGATACCAAACAGGAGAGGACCCCGGACTGAGCCCTGTGGTACTCCATTTGTCATTGGTCTGAAGTTGGATTTGGAGTCTGCTACTTTCACAGTGTGGGTTCTGTCAGTGACATAGGGATTTATACCTAGTTTAGTGAGTTTATTTATAATTCTAGAGTGGAAGATGGTGTCAAAAGCCTTGGCGAGATCTAGATAGGCTGAGTGAACCACCTTACCCTCGTCTACGGCTTTGGTGACTGCTTCAAAGAAGTCTATCAGGTTTAGGAAACATGATCTGCCTTTTACAAACCCGAACTGGGTGGGGTCCAGAGTTTGGAGATTACCAATGTCTTTGTTTACAAGTTCCATGATGATACGTTCTATGGCCTTGCAGACCAGGTTCATTAGGCTAATGGGGCAGTAGTTCCTGGGGTCCATGGTGGCTCCCCCATTGTGGAGTGGGATAACCATCACTGTGCACCATTCAGTGGGCACAAAGCCTGAGGTAAGGCTATGATTGAACATGGTGCTTAGGTGGGGTGCCGGTTCATTCTGTAGTTCATGTAGAATGCAGCCTGGGATGTTGTCCGGTCCCATTGATGCTGTGTTCTTAGCTTTGGAGAGTGTGGTTTTTACCTGTGCAGCCATGATTACAGGAACTTTGCATTCTTCCAGTATAGAGATGGACCCTTTAGGGAGTGAGAGAGGGGTAAAGTTAGCACTGAAGCTATCTGTCAGGATGTTGGCAATATCAGTTGGTTCTGTATATTTAGTGCCATTGTGCTGTAACTCAGAGCAGATCTGAATGTTGCCATTGAGATTCTTGACATAGCTATAGAATGCTTTGTAGTTGTCTTTAGAATCAGTGGTGATTTTGTTTTCATAATTAGCTTTGGAGGATTTTATGAGGGATCTCAGCTTCTTACTGAGGCTGACCAGGGAGTTCCTCCAATCATGGGATTTTACATCTTCTACAAAAGCTAGAACTTTATATATTTTTTCCAAATTTTCACCAGAATTACTCTGATTTGTATTCTTAGCACTGCTGTTATCTCTTAACAGTAGTTTCAAATCAACCAATAAAATAAAGAAGCTAAACTGCAGATTTTTTAAGATTGCCAGTTCATAGCCCTTCAAGTATTGACAGGCCTTCCCTCACAGTCTTCCTTTTTAAACAACTTTCTTGCATTAATACTTAAGACATAGGCAAAAATACATTTATATAAATGAAAACAAACCATATTAACATGTTCCCAGTTACAGACATTATACATCACATATATTCCTTTGTGTAACTATTATCAATCCAACATTACATAAAATGCTCAATTCCTGCCTTCTCTTAAACGTCACTCCTCAAAATCATTATTCTGGATGTATTCTTCCCACAATTTCTATTTTCTTCTATGCAATTTGCTACTACACTTTTCTAAAGATCCTACTTCCAGTTCATTTATCTCTGCTACAATATTCACTACTTCATATACAGTTGTTTTAGGCTTTGGTTTCCATTTCCTAGTAATTGCATTTTCGGCAGCCACCATAATTAAACCTAACAAGACCGTACTATGTCTAGGCAATTCAGGGATCAAGTCAGTTTATCAAACTACCAAATTGTCAAGACCATATTTTCAACAATTCAGTCTGTCGATAAGCAACATAAACCCAAGCAACACCTGCAAACAACATAAACAATGTTTTTGCAGAAGAGCAAGCCCCACATCCCCTGCTAATTATCTATACCAATTCCGAGATCGCACTACAGTGGGGAAAAGGGCAAATTCCCAACTCCTTACTATACTGCAAGCTCAGTCAGAATGGTTTGATGAACCAAATTGTCGACCAGTTGGGTTTCGACAATTTGGTCATTTGATAAATTGACATAGACTTGGCAATTCAGATCCTATATCTCAGATCAAAAATTATTTTCTTAGTTACACCTATTTGATCTCCCAATATGTCTGACAGAATATTCTATAGGGATTTTTTTAAAGTCTGCCAACTTATTACACTCCCAAAATATATGTTCCCAGTTATCTCTTTCTACCCCATCACACCACCAAAATTTGGTATCTACTTGAAGAAAAATTCTTTGGAATCTGCTTGGAGTATAAAAATTCTTATGCAAACATATCCAAGCAAAAAGCTTGAATCTTCTGGACTTTGTTGCATATTTAGGAGCCATACATATGTCCTCTCATTGTTTCCTTGTGAATTTCTTATCCAGTCTCTCTGCCCAATATTTTTAACCTTATCTGATTGATCTCTATAGTTGTCATGCAATATTTTATATGCCTTACTAATTATCCCTTTTAACAGCAGCTTCTGTTCTAGAATCAACTAAAAATTCTACCAGAGCAGGTCTTTCACTTGGGATTGCCCTACCCATTTCTCTTTGCCTATACACTGATATCAGTCCCTGAAAAGGAAGGCAGTCTCTAGCCTGTAATCCAAATGCATTTTTGGCTTCTTCCCATTCTGTTACTTTTCCCTCTATAGTTATATGCTCCCATACTTTGGTTCTTTTGCCATTTTTCTCCAGTAAATTCCATCCCACTCTTGCCTATTGTCTGTACCCATAATTGCAGTCATCCCTATTGGCAAAATCTCCTTTTTTCATTCTCACATTGGCATAGTTCTTAAAATACTTTTTGCTATTTTATGAATATAATATTCTGTATAGATATTGTTATTTTCCTTAAGTATCTGCATCCAAAATCCCAGTCTCTCCTTATTTCTTGAATTTCCCTCCTGCTTCATCATCTTCCCTTTCCACTATGAATTATAACGTTCTGCTTTTGCTATGTACATGAATCTTTAATGTGTAGCTCTAAAATATACCTTCAAATCAGTAATCCTAAAACACTTTATTCTATTGAAAGGATGAACTTATCCCAACTGACCCTTGTTCTCTTCCCTTCCCAAATAAATGTCTTCAACTATTTATTAATTATTGTCCACAACTTCTCCTCTGGTTGAGAAAAAAATATGCCTGACCTGTAGATAAAAACAACGTAAAAAACTCCTGTTAAGAGAAGAACGCTCCTGGTTTCAAAACAAGTGTTAATATGTAAAGACAACAAACTGGAGCGAAATGACCTCAGTAAAATGACTTTTCCAAAGGCACACAAAAGAGTTATTCAACTCAATAAAAATAGCGTTCCAAAGCCACTGAAAGGTTATTCAACCCAGTAGAAACAAAAGTTCACACTTTTCCAGTCCAGTAACCACGCACAACGACATATAATCCAAACGAAATATTTATTTGAGCTAGCAAACAGTAAGCGCTTTCACCATAGGGCTTTTTCAAACTTCAATAGTAGCATTTGAGATTAGGCAGCTTATATACATAAGGGAAGAAGTTCATTAGTACAATCAAATCACGTTAATTGATTAATTAGTTAAAATCCATCTCATTTGAATCATTTAAGGGCAAACCAAACCTATCCTTATAAAGCATGTGTTGAAACTTGAATAAGGTAACATTTATACATACACAGAATTCTTGTAATACTATTTAATTCAGTAGCCCCTATAACATTGTAACTTCAATTCATTTCTAATCATAAATATCTTTAATGATAATACAATAAATAAATAAGGAAAGTATAAAATATATATAATATATAAAATGCATATAAAAATACATATGAAAATCACAGTTAAAAACACAATACTGAGATATGAGTAGTCATACCAATAGGGAATAAACACATAAAAGGACATATGATGAAAATGTATTCCTAGCTCATATTTAAAAAACTAAGCAGGCAATGAAAAGTGCATATAAAAGTTTATGCATAATGAGTAGGCTGGAAGTGTGTGCATGTATATATATAATGTGAGCATTGGAGCATAGACAATAAACTGCAACTAAAGGTCTAGGGTCTGATGATATAAAGCTTGTGATAGAGGGCTATAAGGCAGATTAATTCATGATTTAGGCCTAGCCAACCTTTTCCTGCATAGTAAAGGTTTCACTTGTACTTTATCATTTATGCCTGGAAACTTGTCAGCTCTTAGGCGGACAATCCATCTAAGTTCACATTCCTGCAGGTAAGAGTCTATATCTCCACCTCTAATACCAGGTTTAACCTGTTGTAACACCTTGAAGTTAAATAGATGACCTGGTCCTGTATTCCTTACATGTTTTGCTAAGGCATTATTCTCAGAAGCAGTCCTAATACTATATACATGTTCTCTAATACGCTCCCTGAGTTGCCTACAGGTCTTGCCTACATAAAATACTGGGCAGCACGTACATTTAGCAATATATACTACATTAGTACTCGTACAACTAGTCCCAGTATTAAACTTATAAACTTTTTGTGTAGATGGATGTTTAAATCTATCACTGTTATCTATGTATTGACATTGATTACATTCTAGACATGGTGTAGTATTGTAATCTTTCATAGGCACATTGCCTTGTCTAATTAAAGGACGATGACATAATGTCCTTTTCAAATTAGATTTATTTCTGTAGGAAAAACATGGACCATCATAGGAACACACTATTACACCGTCAAAGCATGCATCCAAGGTTTGTTTTTGATAACATTATGAAAGGTCAGTTTATTAGAGCGTCCAGGCTGAATCCTTGCCATATGGGGCATTCTAAAGAAGTTAATGCCCTTAGAAATAGATTATTAGAAAGGAAGTACCAAGTGAAAGAGATAGATAGGAACATAGGATTAGTTAATAAGTTGAGGGAAACTGTGGCCAAACCATATTTCTCTGAGAAGGAAAGTCCACATGTAGCATCTGCTAAGAATGGCAATGATAATATTAGGCTATCCCTATTCTTCTCGAGAGATGTAGATAGTATCAGGGAAATTGTTCGTAAGCACTGGGAAATCCTTGAATTGGATGATGATATATCTAAGATAGTGGGTGATGGTCCATGTTTTTCCTACAGAAATAAATCTAATTTGAAAAGGACATTATGTCATCGTCCTTTAATTAGACAAGGCAATGTGCCTATGAAAGATTACAATACTACACCATGTCTAGAATGTAATCAATGTCAATACATAGATAACAGTGATAGATTTATACATCCATCTACACAAAAGTTTATAAGTTTAATACTGGGACTAGTTGTACAGTACTAATGTAGTATATATTGCTAAATGTACGTGCTGCCCAGTATTTTATGTAGGCAAGACCTGTAGGCAACTCAGGGAGCGTATTAGAGAACATGTATATAGTATTAGGACTGCTTCTGAGAATAATGCCTTAGCAAAACATGTAAGGAATACAGGACCAGGTCATCTATTTAACTTCAAGGTGTTACAACAGGTTAAACCTGGTATTAGAGGTGGAGATATAGACTCTTACCTGCAGGAATGTGAACTTAGATGGATTGTCCGCCTAAGAGCTGACAAGTTTCCAGGCATAAATGATAAAGTACAAGTGAAACCTTTACTACGCAGGAAAAGGTTGGCTAGGCCTAAATCATGAATTAATCTGCCTTATAGCCCTCTATCACAAGCTTTATATCATCAGACCCTAGACCTTTAGTTGTAGTTTATTGTCTATGCTCCAATGCTCACATTATATATATACATGCACACACTTCCAGCCTACTCAATATGCATAAACTTTTATATGCACTTTTCATTACCTGCTTAGTTTTTTAAATATGAGCTAGGAATACATTTTCATCATATGTCCTTTTATGTGTTTATTCCCTATTGGTATGACTACTCATATCTCAGTATTGTGTTTTTAACTGTGATTTTCATATGTATTTTTATATGTATTTTATATATTATATATATTTTATACTTTCCTTATTTATTTATTGTATTATCATTAAAGATATTTATGATTAGAAATGAATTGAAGTTACAAAGTTATAGGGGCTACTGAATTAAATAGTATTACAAGAATTCTGTGTATGTATAAATGTTACCTTATTCAAGTTTCAGCACATGCTTTATAAGGATAGGTTTGGTTTGCCCTTAAATGATTCAAATGAGATGGATTTTAACTAATTAATCAATTAACTTGATTTGATTGTACTAATGAACTTCTTCCCTTATGTATATAAGCTGCCTAATCTCAAATGCTACTATTGAAGTTTGAAAAAGCCCTATGGTGAAAGCGCTTACTGTTTGCTAGCTCAAATAAATATTTCGTTTGGATTATATGTCGTTGTGCGTGGTTACTGGACTGGAAAAGTGTGAACTTTTGTTTCTACTGGGTTGAATAACCTTTCAGTGGCTTTGGAACGCTGTTTTTATTGAGTTGAATAACTCTTTTGTGTGCCTTTGGAAAAGTCATTTTACTGAGGTCATTTCGCTCTAGTTTGTTGTCTTTACATATTGACCTGTAGATAAACCTAAAGAGACTAAAAACATTTTCACTGCTTGTATCTTCCAATCCATATCTATAAACATGAGCTTCCAATTTCTCAGTTTTTGTACTAGCTTTTGTTTAGCCTCTTCCCACATATCTTTAGCTGCCATAACAGAATCCTTTTTCATCCATAGTAATAAATAGTTCATTGTATTGTGTCCTGATAAATATGAGTATTGCTGAACCAAGTCATGCCTGGGTGCATAGTTTATAGTTATAGCTTTTGATTTATCTTAGTTAATTTTATATCCTGAAAAGACATGGAACTGTCTCAAAATGTTCCACAACACTGAGATGTCCTTTTTTTGGTTTTATCAGGTACAAAATCATATTATCTGCAAATAAACCAACTTTTCTTGATTACTTAATTGGCATGTTGCAGCCTGTTCTCCTGCTTACAGTAATTGCTGCCTATTCTTGTCTTATCTTTATTCCTCTCCCAGATGTGAAAAACAATCTGTACACTTTCAGAAAACATTAACTTTTAGCCTTAAGAAAAAATGCACTGACTGTCTTTAAATAAAACTAAATTATACACTCTTCTAGTAAATACATTGAAATATTTAGTTACCAATAAAGCTTCTATCTTTTATATACTTCCAATGGTTTCAAAATTATTGTATACTAAGCTGCTTGCCCTTGTACTATTTAATTTTATGATTCCTTAAGCAAACCATGCCAAGAACTCTGGAAACATGTATTGCCTGCACCTGTAGTCAGCTTGTCTTCATGGAAATATAAGAATGGAATGTACAGCTGCCCTCAGATGCATACTTCTCAACTCACACTGAGCATTTATTTGCTAAAGGTTAATCCCCACATTCAATTACACAAAAATAGCAGAAAACATCTCAACTCTACATATTTTATAATCTGTGCACTTTTACACCCCATCTCCACTTCAACAGCTCAAGATTACAACATATGAACTTAAACATACTTTTGTCCAGCCTTTCTTCTGTTTTTACATTGTAATGCATACAGTTCTTAAAAGTAAAAAAGAAAAAAGTACTTGTTTACTTTAGCATCTTTATCACATATAACAGTCACTGAAAATGCTTTACTATATAACACAGAGGATTACAAGAGGTTTGCCAATGCTAACTGCATTATTATGTCTTTCAGGCATAGATACCAAGAAATTCACATTGAGTGCAATGCTCAAGATGAGAATTTTGGCATCTATGTCAAGAATACATAACATTAGGCTGGCATTAGCTAACTACTCAGCCATAAAACACTTAGTGAGTGGTTTCAGAATGGTAGTGTAACACTGTCCCATATGTTTACATTCACCTCCCATACCTCTCAACTGTCCATATTTTCCCAGAATGTCTATATTTTTGCCTCATATGTTAGGTACATCTATCATAAAGTCCATGGTTTTCAGAGAAATTACTGAGGACTGAAGACACCAAATAATGGCATACATTTAGGTTTCAGACTTTGTATCCTTCTGTAAATCAAGCAAACCCACATCCTGTTATTCTAGTAACATTCTAGGTTTAGAACAGGAAGTCATGGACATATTATCGACAGGCTGCAGACAGAAACAAATATTTTATTTCTCCACTGTTATTTATACTGGCAGATTTTACTGCCTAGCCTGAGACCATATCTTAACAACTTTAGCAGGAGGTGCTTAATATTTATTAAGGTTGGGTCTTGCACCACTCTGGTGCTGAACTGATTTGTCTTTTTCCAAATATTTGGAGTGCAATCAGTGGGGTCTGTGCACTACATACACTTTATATCATGAAATGTTTTATACAAATGTTATTAAGAACAACATTTTTTTACTTACAGTTACTTTTTTCCTTCTAGTGTCTTTTCAAACATTAATAACATTAATAACATGAGGGAGGGTATATGCCTATTAGTCTCCCACAAGTTTAACAAAGACAACAAAAGTCCAGTCTTTCTCAGCTACTTCTTGTGAAGCCATATTTCGCAAATGTAATTGATGCTTTATAGTCTGACATTTACTCACTAATTTCCATGTTGCTGGTCTTCTTCTTCTCCTCCACCTCCATCTCTCACCCCAGACCCTAGTTCAAGATACTCTTGATATTTTAATCAACTCATATACTTTTTTTTCTGTCTCTCAAGCATTTTCCTTTGGAACAATGGAAAATGTTTCACAGTCAAAGTTTCTCTCTTGGAAGAATGAGAAGCAGAGTCCCCTTCTGTTTGTTGGTTCACTTTTTGTTGGATAAACTTTTGTATTTCCTCCTTAGCCTGTTCTGCATCAAAAAATGAGTTTGATCCTACAGGAAAATATTTTAAGACAGCTAGATATCTCTGTTTGAATCTAACATCTGCCTCTTGGCATTCTTCAATTACTGTGATACATTTGCTTCAATTTTGCCAGTGTGCAGTGAATAATCACTTTACACAAACACTTTACTGTTTCCAAATTTAATACTTTGCCCTTCTGCAACGGTTTTGTAAGGATTAACTCTTTCTGCTGGTATGATTGCATCTTTACTAATACAGATGGTATCTGCTTTCTTGTAGCTAGGTTTGGAGCATACACACAATGTGCACTTTCATTTAACAAATCCTGTTGTGGAATACCAGTCCAGTTGCTTATTTGTGCTTTCATCAGATTTAGACAGTCTATTCCTTCCGGTTTCTCTGGTACAGCAGAAAATCTAATTTATTTATGCATTATCTTTCCTCTACCTCTCACATTTTTTGGAACAGTTCTTCTTGAGCAGTTTCATACACAACTGGCCTTTTATTCATTTCAACCTCTAGATTTTTGCAGTTTTATCAGTTCATAACTGCTTAAAGCTATTTACATTTGTTCCCAGCCTTTTGCTATATCAGATGATATGCTCCCTCAATGTTTCATTTATTTTAATCAGTTCTGTGCACATTTGATTTATTTTTCATCTAAATTACTGGGAGTCATCTCTTGTACCAAAGCTGGAGCTTGAGCTGAGTTTTGCTAAACAGCTGCATGATTCTTCACAGTCACTGTTTTCTCTTCACCTTTTCTAGTTGATTTTCTTTCAGACACCCTAAGTTTCTTCTTTGTTGGCATGGCATTGAATGGTATGAAGTTAATTCTATTGCTAGTTGTTTCCTTGTAACATTGGACATTGTTTCGTTATTTACAGTTATTTCTATGGACTATGGAATTTGTGCAATAACAGACCTTTTAGTGGAAATAGGTGAAAAGAATAGTAGACAAATTAAAATGATATGTGAATTATTGCAAGTAGGTTTAGAGAATAATGTTTTCCTTTTTGATAAGCATTATCACCAACTAACAGATGTAGCTATGGGGACACCTGTGGGAAATAACTATGCAAATTTAGCATTAAGAAAATGGAAAAATGTACATATTTTTGATAACTCTATCTACTCATCTAAAATACTATTTTTTCGTAGATTTATTGATGATGTTTTTCTCACATGAGTTGGCACTGATTCTGAACTATTACAATTTGTTGATTATATTAATACCACTACCGACTTTCTAAATTTTAAACTTTCTTATTCTAACTCAAAAATTAATTTTCTGGATGTTGAATTATACACCACCAACACAGGTTTAAATACAACTGTGTATAGGAAACCTTCATATAAAAATAATTATCTTGATAGAAAAGGCATGCATGTGCATTTTGTCTTTAAGAGCATTGTGAAGGTACAGTACAGTCGCATCAGTCGGTTGAACACTGATAATGATGTCTGCCTTGTTCAAATGCATGAAGTGACCCAATAGTTTCTTAATAGAGTATATGATAAAACTCTTTTGGAAAAACTTTATAATGAAGTCTGTAGCGAATGAAATAATATACCAAAACCATGTTTTGCCTCTTCAGAGTCTTATGGTTTATGTTTTAGAAATAACAATGTTAACAATAATATATTTCATGTTACTAGATTTAATAAGTATAGCAGAGACATAGAGAACATTATATGGAAAAACTGGTATATTTTGTTGTCTCTCCCTGAATTGTCTAAATTTATTAATAACTTCCCATACTTTTCCTGTAAGAACTGTCCTTGCCTTAAGCAGTGTCTCTGTTATAAGTATTTTTGACAGAGTATAAAAGTTATATCAACTAAGCAGGGAACATTTCCCTGCTATAATTGTTCAATCTGTGAGATCATTAGTAAGGAGAAATGTTTTGTACATCTGGTTACCAACAACAGATATGTGTTAAGATGTTATGCCAATTGTAATACAAACAATATTTTATATTTAACTACCTGTAGACTCTGTTCTGCCTTTTATACAGGCAAGTCAACTAGAAAGTTAATAGAAAGACTGGTTGAACACAGATCAGAAATTTGCAGAGGTATTGTAACCAATGCTTTGGCTCAGCATTAAAAGGAGAATGGAAAAGATAATTGTTTTATGTTTAGGGTTCTTGATGTAATTTTTAAAGACCCCCAGGGATGGTGATTTGAACAAGTTAGACCTAAGGGAATATGAGTAGATCTTACGTTTCATAGCTGATCACCCACCTGAAATAAATAAAATGATTTCTATTAAACCAATTTTAAAATCTAAGCAGATGCGTTTGAAATAATTATCTTTTAATTATTATTGGCTGTGTGGTATCATGTGATTGTTTTATTGTATATTTAAATGAGTTCTTGTTTTAAAGATGTTACACTGATGAAGGATTATGTCCAAAAGCTTTATTATTAAAGTTTGACATTGTGATTTCAAGTGGTTTGCTTTATTTATTAATGAATTGGAAAGGGCATCGGCCGGTGATTTTTTTCACATGTGATAGGGCTTACTGCTTGCAGTAGCTCTTCCTGAATTCTCACCAAATGGACGAGAGGACAAGTTTAGGAAAGAAAAATCAAACAGAATTTCTGTTAAAACAAAACACATGACTGATAAAGAAGATGGAAGACTTAAAAACCGAGAGAGAGAGAGATGAAATAATATCAAAATATTTGGTGTACTGGAGAACTTTGAAGGAAATAATATGGTAAGCTTTTTGATGACTTGGATTTCCAAAATGCTAAAATTGAATGAAAGCCTTATTGTGGTACTGAGAGCACTTACCAAGCTATAAGACTGATGTGTGCAAATAAGGGAAATTAAAGAATGACAACCATAACTGTTAAATTTCTTTTTTTTTTCAGGTCCCCTCAGTCATCATCCTATCAGCCCAGCCCCCAGTGCCCCATATCCATGCCTGGACTACCAGCCATCCTCTTACACCTAACTACTCTGGTATTACAGGGACCAGTTGTGGATCCTAAGTGTGTCTTATGAGCTAGGCTGTCTGTGCTTCTATCCAGGAGGAAGGTTTCTTTTCTATTCCCTATCCACTCCCCTTCCCCATCCCCTCTCTGTTTGACTACATCAGAGAGCAGCTCCCCCCTTTGAAACATGATTCCCCTTAGGAAGTGTCATTGATGAGCACCCTCTTCCCCGGGATAGGCATGCTCATCCCACTCCGCTGTTCTGTCAGTCACCCGAGCAAACTGAACTATGGTTAAATGGACCGTATCAATGGGGTTATCCATGCCCACCACTGGAGTGGCCATAGTTGTTAATCTTCTATGATATTTGGACAAATAACTGATATTGACATATACATGGAAAAGCACTCCCATAAAGCTTGGTACAAATACAGTGACATTTGATAATGACTTTTCACTTCAATGATAACAATTGAAAAGAAAAAGGAAAGCTGCTTCACCTTTTGTAAAACATTTAATACACTCAAAGAAGTAGCTGGTTAAGCACACCATAAACTGAGATCAGAAAGTGAATCAATTGAATGCACAGTCATTATTGAAGAGAACATTTGATAAGGAAAAAAAAAGGAAAAAAAAAAGAGAGAACATATGACAAGGGAATACTAGGCTGTAATGGCATCAAAGAAAGCAAAATATAAGCAATAACATTCCAACATTTAAAGATGGAAAGAAGAAATATGAAGAACACACACTGTTAGGGTGTAAGATAAAGGAGAACGCAACATAATTTTAAAGGACTGGAAAGTCATATATATGTTTGAAATCTCTTGAACTACTTATTAAATTAAGTATTTTTTACATGTAGACACTGACAGGTAAAACAATTATTTAACAAACAAAATATCTACTTGCCAAAGTATTGCTTTCAGATACTGAGTTAAGCCATTCTAATATATTAATATTTGGTACAGTAATGTGTTGAACATGGTTTATAAGTTAACTGATGACAACAAGCTTGTAATACAATCAAATAATTTGATATTTAATAGATATTTACACAATGGCAGGGCCAGAGGAAAAGTTTCCACAAAATGGTGTCTGCTGAAGCAATTCTGAGTCCAATAGCACAGGGTTAGTCATAATATGATGTATTTTGAATTACAAAATATGACTAATAATTATCAAATATTATTAATGTATTACATCATAACTAGCTGGGGTGAAGTCAAAAATGTAGTTACATACTGGGGTATATTTCCAATGGTACCACTGCAAAATTCCAAGAAAATGTTTTGAGAAATACCTCTAAAAGAGATAAAATTGTGCTATTAACACTCTAAAGGGGAGGAAGTAAAGTATGAAGGTAATATTTAGGAGCTGTGGCTTATGAAGGCAAAACACATTCTAGAGTTGTGTGCTTGGTGTAATAGAAGGTCAACATTAATTGGAAGAAAATGGATAAGGAAAGTTAGTTAAAATGATACTCTGTAAAGAAGATACTTCTATCTGGTAAGAAGGGGAATAATGCTGCCACACAAGAAAATGCCAAATATTCCAGAAGACTCTAAACCTTACTTGTCATTTAAATTGCTACAATGAAAAGCAATGGTGCTGGAACTGTAATGCTTCCTCATATTTTATCAATCCATACTCCTGACTTACATGTTAAGTTCCAGGGAGGTGGCAAAAATGCAATGGCTATAGTATACAGGAACCTGGCCTTAAGGCCTTAAGATGAATGGATTAAATGGACAACACCCATTGTATCTAATGTGTGAACAATGCTGACACAAGCAAATGCAACTCTCTGGGTACTATGAAGTTACTATAAATCCAGTCCTGAATTGTACACAGTACCTATTACTCAGGACAGAAAACAGTGAGACAAGTTTTAGAGAGAGTTCTATGCATAGTGTGCTATTTGATGGGGGTTTGTAGGATGACAGTGGTGATCAAGAAGAGGAGGATGAGTGTGAGGGCAGCGCTAAGAATCAAATGGTGGAAATTGAAAAAGGGTAATTGTGAGGTGATATTCAGGGAAGAGTTAAGACAGGCACTGGGTGGCAGTGAAGAGTTACTGAATAGTTGGGTAACTACAGCAGAGCTAGTAAGAGAGATGGCTAGAAGGGTGCTTGGTGTGACATCTGGAAAGAGGAAGGAGGAGAAGGAGACCTGGTGGTGGAATGAAGAAGTACAGGAGAGTATACATAGAAAGAGGTTGGCGAAGATGAAGTGGGATTGTCAAAGAGATGAAGAAAGTAGACAAGAGTATAAGGAGATGATGTGCATGGCAAACAGAGAGGTGGTGAAGGCTAAGGATAAGGCATATGAAGAGCTGTATAAAAGGTTGGACACTAAGGAGGGAGAAAAGTACCTGTACCGATAGGCTAGACAGAGGGACCGAGCTAGTAAAGATGTGCAGCAGGCAAGGGTGATAAAGGATAATGAGGGAAATGTACTCACAAGCAAGAAGAGTGTGTTGAGCAGATGGAAAGAGTACTTTGAGGGGTTGATGAATGAAGAGAATGAGAGGGAGAGAAGGTTGGATGATGTGTGGATAGTGAATCATGAAGTGCAGTGGATTAGCAAGGAGAAAGTAAGGATAGCTATGAAGAAGATGAAGAATGGAAAGGCTGTTGGTCCAGATGACATACCTGTGGAAGCATGGAGGTGTTTAGGTGAAATGGCAGTGGAGTTTTAAACTAGATTGTTTAATGAAATCTTGGAAAGTGAGCGGATGCCTGAGGAATGGAGAGAAAGTGTTTTGGTACTGATTTTTAAGAATAAGGGTGATGTGCAGAGTTGTAGTAACTACAGAGGGATTCAACTGATCAGTCACAGCATGAAGTTATGGGAAAGAGTAGTGGAAGCTAGGTTAAGAAGGGAGGTGATGATTAGTGATCAGCAGTATGGTTTCATGCCAAGAAAGAGCACTATAGATGCGATGTTTGCTCTGAAACTGTTGATGGAGAAGTACAGATAAAGTCAGAAGGAGTTGCATTGTGTCTTTGTGGATTTAGAGAAAGCATATTACAGGGTGCCTAGAAAGGAGTTGTGGTATTGTATGAGGAAGTCGGGAGTGTCAGAGAATTATGTAAGAGTGGTACAGGATATGTACGAGGGTAGTGTGACAGCGGTGAGGTCTGCAGTGGGAGTGACAGATTCATTTAAGGTGGATGTGGGATTACATCACGGATCAGCTCTGAGCCCTTTCTTATTTGCAATGGTGATGGGCAGGTTGACAGGCAAGATCAGACAGGAGTTCATGTGGACTATGATGTTTGCAGATGACATTGCGATCTGTAGTGAGAGTAGGGAACATGTGGAGGAGACCCTGGAGAGGTGGAAATATGCTCTAGACAGAAGAGGAATGAAGGTCAGCAGGATTAAGACAGAATATATGTGTGTGAATGAGAGGGAGGATAGAGGAATGGTGAGGATGCAGGGAGTAGAGGTGGTGAAGGTGGATGAGTTTAAGTTCTTGAGATCAACAGTTCAGAGTAATGGTGAGTGTGGAAGAGAGGTGAAGAAGAGAGTACAAGCAGGATAGAGTGGGTGCAGAAGAGTGTCAGGAGTGATTTGTGACAGACGACTACCAGTAAGAGTGAAAGGGAAGGTCTACAAGAGGATAGTGAGACCAGCTATGTTATATGGGTTGGAGACAGTGGTATTGACAAAAAGGCAGGAATCAAAGCTTGATGTGGCAGTGTTGAAGATGTTAAGATTTGCACTGGGTGTGACAAGGATGAACAGGATTAGGAATAAGTATATTAGAGGGTCAGCCCAGGTTGGAAGGTTTGGAGACAAAGCCAGAGAGGCAAGATTATGATGGTTTGGGCATGTGCTGAGGAGGGATGCAGAGTATATTGGGAAAATAAGGATGAAGCTGCCAGGTAATGGCAAAAGAGGAAGGCCTAAGATAAGGTTTATGGATGTGGTGAGAGGACATGCAGGTGGTTGGTGTGACAGAGCAAGATGCAGAGTTCAGGAAGAAATGGAAACAGTTGATCTGCTGTGACGACCCCTAACGGGAGCAGCCGAAAGAAGAAGAAGTGGTGTCAGGTTGCAATGATAAAGGCAATCTGAGCAATTTATAATGAATTGTAGATGGACTAACCTAATTATGACTCAGAGTCAACTGATTCAAGTATGAATTTATTAAAAAGGAAAAGCTCTGGGTATTGTAGTTACTGAAATGGATTCGAAAAATAACTAAATAAATGTGAGGGTTTTGTAAAGGCACTTAAGCCTAAAATGTTTCATAGATGTAGTCTTACTTTGAAGTGTAAATTTAATGCCAGATCATGGTCAGAAGGGTTTGCAGGCAGGCAGGGTAATGGACCATGGCCCCACATAGCCATACTAATAGTGCTTCAGTTGGCCATCTTTCCTCAATTATTACATGACAATATTCATATTTCTTACTTCACATTATTTATATATATATATATATATATATATATATATATATATATATATACACACATACACACACACACACACACACACACACACACACATACACACACACACACAGAAATATATACACATACATACACACACACAGATATATATATATATATATATATATATATATATATATATATATATATATATATATTGCATTTACAGTGATCACATATAGTTGGATTTAATTTAAAGTTCTGATTTCAAATTTTATAGCAAAATCATACATTGAAGGAAATTTGTTAATAAAAAAAATCCTTTCACTGAAACAGACTTGGCATGAGCAGCAGTAAATGATTATTCCCTTGAAACTCACATTTATTTAAAGTTCATCTGGTTAGTTTTTCCATTTAGGTTCATGGCTGTCTCTACCATGGCACTTGTAAGTGTGCATGCAGCTATCATAGGTATCTTGCAATTAAAACTTTTGAGCTGGCAGAAAAGTCCCTAGATCTGTAAGACAGGGTCATCAGACATGCTCCCCTTGAAAAAAAAATTAAATAATTGGAAGTGAAGTGATGCATTGTTGTCATATTTATCATGCACTGAATTATCAAAAAAATGTAAATTTAGGTAATTTTCTTGTACTTTTACAGAACTGCCATTTGTCAGACTTTTGATTTTTATCACTCACATTAAAACATTTGCTCTAAGCAGTTATCTTTGCAAAGCTGATATTTAAATGTTAAAAATAATACCAGAATCCACAATGATTTACGATTAACCTGAAAATTAAATATTTAATGTGAGATGGGATAATCACATTAGGCAATAGCATGGGCAGTTAATAGTCATGCTTCAGTAACACACCGTTATTACTGCAGAAGTACCTAAAATATACACGGTATTGTGGCTATTGTGAACCAGCAACAGAAGAGCAGTAGTTCATATAAACCAAGTAGTACCACCAACTTACTATTCCTGATCTACATCTGTCCTCCACATCCACTTCAATCAGTTTTACTATTTAACTTAATAAATGCATTCTCTCTCTCTCTCTCTCTCTGGCTGACACTCAGAAGCAAGCCTTCCTAATTCCTAATGATCCTGTGGGGGTTTTGCATATTAAGATGGTCTGTGTGATTCTCACTTGACTTAGTAGGGGAGGCACTAAAGTTCAAACAAGGCACCCTGATCGTTTATATAATTCTCAAAAATATTTTGGTATGAGGTGCAGAAGAACAAGAATACCTCTGCAAAACCAAAAAAAAAAAAAAAAGACGTTTTTTAAGCAATAAAAATTAAAAACAAAATGCAGCAGAATGTGGTACTGCATACCAGTGTCAGAACTCATATATGGAATACAAAGGTTGACCACTATGAGTTCACAGCACATATGGGTAGCCAGCGAGGCAATCATGTACAGTAAGCAGGCAGAAACAGTGGTTCACTGGATGTGGTGAATCTGACATTACAAAAAATGTTATGAGGATGGTAGAGATTACTGTGTATTTTATTTAATTCAGTTACTGATACACAGTTCATGGTACTTAGCAACCATGGTTGTGCATCAGTAATTCATGTAGCAGCTGCCACAGAAACGTTTTTTGTATTGGCATGATCCCCCCACCCCCACCCCACCCCCAGTTGTAACAGGGCCCTAGGCAGCCATATGCTAAATACATTTCTGGAAGCATTGCTATCTTAGTGTTTTGCCTAGTCTTTATGCATTATTAACACAAATGGAATTCATTGCTACAGAATGAGTCAGAGTAGGAGTGGACGAACAGCTGAAAATGGGTCTTCATGCTCACAAAGGGTGTGACTGTAGTGCTGAATTATTTGCAGATTTTGATCTGACTACATCTATATATTTGGCATGTAGAAGAGGCACTTTTTGTTGCGCAGGTTATTGGCTAGTACAGAGAAGAGTATCTGTCACTTTTATGTCGTGGTCTTTCACTGACAGAAATGAAGCCCATATTGACCAAGATGTCCTCAGCCTGCCATTGAGTATATGTGTATATTAGACCTTTATCTATATGACAGAATATTTATGCTAATTGTTGTCAGTCAAAATGATTGTAGCTAGACTCCAGAATCAGTCTCTGTTTTGGTGGGCACATCCATCTCATGCTGAATACAGAGGAATTAAATAACAGTTTAATGTCGAACTGCTGTCCAGATTATTGTATGGAAATCCATAGAAGATCAGCAATGATGACTGATTACAACTGCGTTGCACATCATAGTAGCACAGATGTCTGTCTTTAATGTAAACACTTACAGAGACTTGTGATGATCCTGTACTGTTGTAGATATATGAGCTGGTGGTAAATGAATGGAAAAAAGAATAGGACTAAGATATGCAGATGCTTTTTGAAATGGAAAGAACAGTTGTCAGTGTGCTAAAATACACAGAGTGGCCATGTCTGGCAGTTGCAATCCAGACTAATGGGGACAATCTATGATGGACATCTTAATATGGTTAAATAAAGCCTCTTTCAAGAAGTTATAGTTAGTAGCCTAAAACAGATAAAAAATGAAATAACTTATTTACAAATATATGAAATGCCAGATAATAATGAACGTACCACTTATAGTATTGTTAATTGTACTGTTGCACAGCTGGGAGTTATCAACGATGCCATGACAGTGCCAATACAGAAACATTGCAGGCCCCTTTGGTAATTTAATGTCACTCAAATTAGTCTGTATGAAATTAAGTGAACTGGAGAAAATATATTTGCAAAACTGGTTGCCCAAACCAAATTCTGAGCAATAATTTATCCCCTTAACACCAGTTGAATTTAATGAACCAGAAATATGGAACGAAGCACCAACAATACAAAAAAAAAAAAAACAGCAAAAAGGTGGATGTGAAGTGAGCTGCACAAAGTTGGAGGCAAACATTTAAACATGGCTCAAAATATTTTATTATTATAACAACTTAAAATTAAGAGGTTTTGTCCTGTTCATATCAGGATCATATCGGTTAATTTCAAAACACTGTAAAACAATTGAAATAATGTTACTTATAGTGGATTAGTGATTTTTTTTTCTTTCATGCTCTTAGAAATAAATAATCAACTGTACATAATATCAGTGTGTTAGTAATCAGTTATGGCTTGGACTTGCTATTCAGAGAGACTTAATTGATCAGGCCTATTCTAGCTGACTAGATGATCAATGAAAGATTTTCTAAGTCATCCTAACCTTTGAGATCCCAGCCATAGTTATGTTAGTCGAGATGTTGCAGGGGGATGCAGCTGTTCAAAGCATGTCCCACCACATTAAAAAAATATCAGTTTCTTATCCTACTAAATGGTCTCGATTGCCTCTATCTTCCTAAATACAAGTTGAAGAGATAAAGTAGCTCCCTTTTTACTAATGTGGATAGTCTCCTGGGATTAAGTGCAAGGAAGAAGGAAGTATAATGCATTCAACCTAAAGTACATGTGAGCTGTACATATGCTTACAAATTTGTTTGAGTATGTCTTCCTATGAGGCAGCAAGCAACCCAAGACATGTTTAGCACTGTTTCAATTTCATGTCTATAAAGGTGCTTGAACCCAAGCAAAATACTAATACAAATAATAAAAACATGCAATAACACAAGAATTAAGAGATAAACAAGCATATCCAGTAAAAACGGTGACTAGTTCAATAAGATAGAATTAAAACAGATAATAATCATAGATTAGATAAAACAAAAATAATCTGAATGAACATTTAAAGTCATCCAAAATACGGGACTACCCGATGAGTGAACTCTAGGGGTGCTGCCCCTGTAAGGCAAAAGCACTGCTAAAAGAGTACTACAGCCAATCACCAGTAGCCCCTGGGAGTTTGAACACAAGGAACAGAATGACCAGTACTAGACAAGGAAATCTTGAAAATAGGAGGATGCTGGTTATGAAGAAGTACACCAAGATCAAAATTTTACAATGACATTTTGCCTAACAGGAAGCCACTATAACCCAAACAGGGCAGGTGTAATATGTTAGCATCTGTATACACAAGTGAGTAGCTAGGTTGTGGAGTTCTGCCCAACTATAGGAGATAATTTTCTGAATCCAGGCTCCAAAAGTATAGAGAATTACAGTAATCCAAATGGGAAGATACCTGGACATGTATAACAGCAGGGAGATAAACAGGAATGATGAAGTGCATTAGAAAGGGTAATGTCCCCGATATGGAAACA
Source organism: Protopterus annectens (assembly GCF_019279795.1). Classification (NCBI taxonomy): domain Eukaryota; kingdom Metazoa; phylum Chordata; order Ceratodontiformes; family Protopteridae; genus Protopterus; species Protopterus annectens. The sequence continues at coordinate 256,941,031 of NC_056736.1, read as the reverse complement.
GGAAGATATAGCAACAGCTGAAATGTGGTCTTGTAATGTATGTCAACCATCATTACTCACCCAGAAGTGATGCTGGTATGTCACAGCCTGCAGTTTGTCTCCAGAATCTGTTTTTGGGATACAGCAATGGTTCTAAAAAGTCTTTCAAAGATGTCTGAATGACCACAGCAGCCATCATAAAATTTCAGCTATCCAGGTGTGGATGCCTTCCAAGTTACTAATAAGATTGTTAAAGGCTGCCATAGACTCATGATGGAAGGAGAGGTGCAGTTACATCATCAACAAAAAAATGGTACTTTAAAGCCCTCCCCCAAATAATAGCTGCAAAGAGACGCATATACACAGTGAACAATAGAGAAACAAGTATATAGTCTTGTGGAGCACCATAGTCCCAAGAGTGAGGAGTAGAGGAACTGAACTGGAAAACCACTTTCTCTGTTTGCCAGGACTGGTAGAGAATAATATCATAATAATGTTTCAAATGATCCAATAAGTTATCATAGTTCCATGAGTCCAACATTTTGAGGATAGAGTAGGACTAGAACTGAATAATGATAATAATCTATGATGAAATGAAGCTTGTTAGAATCCTGTATAAGAGGCATCTCAGGACTATGTCTGTGTAAGGGGCATCTCAGGACCATGTCTGTATAAGGGGTATCTCAGGACTATGTCTGTGTAAGGGGCATCGCAGGACCATGTCTGTGTAAGGGGCATTTCAGGACCATGCCTGTGTAAGGGGTATCTCAGGAACATGTCTATGTAAAGGACATCTCAGGACTATGTCTGTGTAAGGGGCATCTCAGGACCATGTCTGTGTAAGGGGCATCTCAGGACTATGTCTGTGTAAGGGACATCTCAGGACCATGTCTGTGTAAGGGGCATCTCAGGACCATGTCTGTGTAAGGGGCATCTCAGGACCATGTCTATGTAAAGGGCATATCAGGACTATTTCTATGTAAGGGCATCTCAGGACCATGTCTGTGTAAGGGGCATCTCAGGTCTATATCTGTGTAAGGGGCATCGCAGGACCATGTCTGTTTAAGGGGCATCTCAGGACCATGTCTGTGTAAGGGGTATCTCAGGACCATGTCTGTGTAAGGGACATCTCAGGACTATGTCTGTGTAAGGGACATCTCAGGACCATGTCTGTGTAAGGGGCATCTCAGCACCATGTCTGTGTAAGGGGCATCTCAGGACTATTTCTGTGTAAGGGCATCTCAGGACCATGTCTGTGTAACGGGCATCTCAGAACCATGTCTGTGTAAGGGGCATCTCAGGACTATGTCTGTGTAAGGGGCATCTCAGGACTATTTCTGTGTAAGGGCATCTCAGGACCATGTCTGTGTAAGGGGCATCTCAGGTCTATATCTGTGTAAGGGGCATCTCAGGACCATGTCTGTGTAAGGGGTATCTCAGGACCATGTCTGTGTAAGGGACATCTCAGGACTAGGTCTGTGTAAGGGGCATCTCAGGACCATGTCTGTGTAAGGGGCATCTCAGGACTATTTCTGTGTAAGGGCATCTCAGGACCATGTCTGTGTAAGGGGCATTTCTGGACCATGTTGGTGTAAGGGGCATCTCAGGATCATGTCTATGTAAGGGGTATGTCAGGACTATGTCTGTGTAAGAGGCATCTCAGGACTATATCTGTGTAAAGGGCATCGTAGGGCCATGTCTGTGTAAGGGGCATCTCAGGACCATGTCTGTGTAAGGGGCATCTCAGGACTATGTCTGTGTAAGGGGCATCTCAGGACCATGTCTGTGTAAGGGGCATCTTGGGACTATGTTTGTGTAAGGGGCATCTCAAGACCATGTCTGTGTAAGGGGCATCTCTGGACCATGTCTGTGTAAGGGGCATCTCATAAGGGACATCTCAGGACCATGTCTGTGTATGGGGCATCTCAGGACTATGTCTGTGTAAGGGTTATCTCAGGACTATGTCTGTGTAAGGGGCATCTCAGGATTATGTCTGTGTAAGGGGCATCTCAGGACTATGTCTGTGTAAGGGGCATCTCAGGACCATGTCTGTGTAAGGGGCATCTCAGGAGTATGTCTGTGTAAGGGGCATCTCAGGACTATATGTGTGTAAGGGGCATCGCAGGACCATGTCTGTGTAAGGGGCATCTCAGGTCCATGCCTGTGTAAGGGGTATCTCAGGACCATGTCTATGTAAGGGACATCTCAGGACTATGTCTGTGTAAGGGGCATCTCAGGACCATGTCTGTGTAAGGGGCATCTCAGGTCTATATCTGTGTAAGGGGCATCGCAGGACCATGTCTGTGTAAGGGGCATCTCAGGTCTATATCTGTGTAAGGGGCTTCGCAGGACCATGTCTGTATAAGGGGGATCTCAGGACCATGTCTGTGTAAGGGGTATCTCAGGACCATGTCTGTGTAAGGGACATCTCAGGACTATGTCTGTGTAAGGGGCATCTCAGGACCATGTCTGTGTAAGGGGCATCTCAGGACCATGTCTGTGTAAGGGGCATCTCAGGACTATGTCTGTGTAAGGGGCATCTCAGGACTATTTCTGTGTAAGGGCATCTCAGGACCATGTCTGTGTAAGGGGCATCTCAGGACCATGTCTGTGTAAGGGGCATCTCAGGACTATGTCTGTGTAAGGGACATCTCAGGACCATGTCTGTGTAAGGGGCATCTCAGGACCAGGTCTGTGTAAGGGGCATCTCAGGACTATGTCTGTGTAAGGGGCATCTCAGGACTATTTCTGTGTAAGGGCATCTCAGTACCATGTCTGTGTAAGGGGCATTTCTGGACCATGTTGGTGTAAGGAGCATCTCAGGATCATGTCTATGTAAGGGGTATGTCAGGACTATGTCTGTGTAAGGGGCATCTCAGGACTATATCTGTGTAAAGGGCATCGTAGGGCCATGTCTGTGTAAGGGGCATCTCAGTACTTTGTCTGTGTAAAAGGCATCTGAGGACCATGTCTGTGTAAGGAGCATCTCAGGACCATGTCTGTGTAAGGGACATCTCAGGACTATGTCTGTGTAAGGGGCATCTCAGGACCATGTCTGTGTAAGGGGCATCTCAGGACTATGTCTGTGTAAGGGGCATCTCAGGACTATTTCTGTGTAAGGGCATCTCAGGACCATGTCTGTGTAAGGGGCATTTCTGGACCATGTTGGTGTAAGGGGCATCTCAGGATCATGTCTATGTAAGGGGTATGTCAGGACTATGTCTGTGTAAGGGGCATCTCAGGACTATATCTGTGTAAAGGGCATCCTAGGGCCATGTCTGTGTAAGGAGCATCTCAAGACTATGTCTGTGTAAAAGGCATCTCAGGACCATGTCTGTGTAAGGGACATCTCAGGACAATGTCTGTGTAAGGGGCATCTCAGGACCATGTCTGTGTAAGGGGAATCTCAGGATTATGTCTGTGTAAGGGGCATCTCAGGACCATGTCTGTGTGAGGGATATCTTGGGACTATGTCTGTGTAAGGGGCATCTCAGGACCATGTCTGTGTAAGGGGCATCTCTGGACCATGTCTGTGTAAGGGGCATCTCATAAGGGACATCTCAGGACCATGTCTGTGTATGGGGCATCTCAGGACTATGTCTGTGTAAGGGTTATCTCAGGACTATGTCTGTGTAAGGGGCATCTCAGGACTATGTCTGTGTAAGGGGCATCTCAGGACCATGTCTGTGTAAGGGGCATCTCAGGACCATGTCTGTGTAAGGGACATCTCAGGACAATGTCTGTGTAAGGGGCATCTCAGGACCATGTCTGTGTAAGGGGAATCTCAGGATTATGTCTGTGTAAGGGGCATCTCAGGACCATGTCTGTGTAAGGGACATCTTGGGACTATGTCTGTGTAAGGGGCATCTCAGGACCATGTCTGTGTAAGGGGCATCTCTGGACCATGTCTGTGTAAGGGGCATCTCATAAGGGACATCTCAGGACCATGTCTGTGTATGGGGCATCTCAGGACTATGTCTGTGTAAGGGTTATCTCAGGACTATGTCTGTGTAAGGGGCATCTCAGGAGTATGTCTGTGTAAGGGGCATCTCAGGACTATGTCTGTGTAAGGGGCATCTCAGGACCATGTCTGTGTAAGGGGCATCGCAGGACCATGTCTGTGTAAGGGACATCTCAGGACAATGTCTGTGTAAGGGGCATCTCAGGACCATGTCTGTGTAAGGGGCATCTCAGGAGTATGTCTGTGTAAGGGGCATCTCAGGACTATACCTGTGTAAGGGGCATCGCAGGACCATGTCTGTGTAAGGGGCATCTCAGGAGTATGTCTGTGTAAGGGGCATCTCAGGACTATATCTGTGTAAGGGGTATCTCAGGACCATGTCTATGTAAGGGACATCTCAGGACTATGTCTGTGTAAGGGGCATCTCAGGACCATGTCTGTGTAAGGGGCATCTCAGGTCTATATCTGTGTAAGGGGCATCGCAGGACCATGTCTGTGTAAGGGGCATCTCAGGACCATGTCTCTGTAAGGGACATCTCAGGACTATGTCTGTGTAAGGGGCATCTCAGGACCATGTCTGTGTAAGGGGCATCTCAGGACTATGTCTGTGTAAGGGACATCTCAGGACCATGTCTGTGTAAGGGGCATCTCAGGACCATGCCTGTGTAAGGGGCATCTCAGGACTATGTCTGTGTAAGGGGCATCTCAGGACTATTTCTCTGTAAGGGCATCTCAAGACCCTGTCTGTGTAAGGGGCATTTCTGGACCATGTTGGTGTAAGGGGCATCTCAGGATCATGTCTGTGTAAGGGGTATGTCAGGACTATGTCTGTGTAAGGGGCATCTCAGGACTATATCTGTGTAAAGGGCATCGTAGGGCCATGTCTGTGTAAGGGGCATCTCAGGACTATTTCTGTGTAAGGGCATCTCAGGACCATATCTGTGTAAGGGGCATCTCAGGACTATGCCTGTGTAAGGGGCATCTCAAGACCATGTCTGTGTAAAGGACATCTCAGTACCATGTCTTTGTAAGGGGCATCTCAGGACTATGTCTGTGTAAGGGCATCTCAGGACCATGTCTAGTCTAAAAAACAGCCTAGAATATATTGCAGGTATCTTTTCTCTAAAGTAAGAATATTAATGCACAGAAACCACTTTCTAAGGAACATTACCTTGAAATGGATGTATTGCGATAGGGTGATAACTGTTCAGATTGTTGGAGTCTAACTCAGCCTTCTTCAAGATAGCAGTAATCCAAGCAGCTTTCAGTTTAAACGGCAATACATGACTAGGCTTAAAAAGGCCCCTGTGGTCATAAGCCTAGTATACACCCATGAGCTTTGAAATACTCCATCCATAAATGAAGAAAGGCTATTCTGATATTGGACTGAGTCTAATACATCCAGAAAAGAAAAGAACCAGCCTGATGGGGCAGAAATCCAGTGCACTAGGTGCAGTGTATATGCAGGAAAGAAAAAGATAAAATTATCATAAACAACTATAGAAAACTCACATCAGCTTCAGAATGGTAACAACACTTAAGGAACATTGAAATTGTCTATATATTGTCTTTGCAAATCATGTCAAAAAACACCCAAAACATTATTTTAAATACATGGCTATGGAAAATGTTGAAATAGGTCCAAGAGGGGAACACTTACATTTATATTTGCAGTATAAAAAACTAAAGTGGCAAATAAAATACAATGCCAGTGTACCCCCAGAGCTCAATGATGTGATTTCTATCAGTTGTGTTTTAAAGATGAAAGCGGAATTTGCTTTTTAAAATATTTTCTGTTCAGAGTATTTCAATTCAACTCTATTGTGTGGCTTGTTGTATGTTTAGAAATAATATATGTACTCTGTTTTAAGACAGGGTGGGTTGAAGCTGATAGATCAATTGAAAACATGTGATTTTTTTATTTTATCATATGAGTAGAGAATGTAGTATGATTTTTTTCATTCTGAAGAAGTCATTTATATCATTGACGAAAGCGCTAAAGTGTGCTTTAATAAAGGGTTCCTATCAGATGACCAAAGACGTATTTTGTCGAATGCGTCTTGGTCGAACTTGAAATGTCGAAAAGGCAAAATGATGAAGTGGCACTTTATGCAATGTTTTAATATTTTTTTTTCCCCTGGAAAAAAATTGCTGTTCTGGTTGTTTGATGTCTTGTAAATTCGAACTTTAGAGTTCGATATAACAACGTTCGATCATTTGATCGTTCGTTGTTATAATATAGACCCTTAATAAGAGGAGCCATCGTCCTGCAACTTGTCTTCTAGTTCGTTTTTCTAATTTTCCTAATTTGGAGTGTGTTCTGGTTCTGGGAAATCCTGGAAATCCTAAAACAGAGGGGTGGCTGGACTTCCCTCTGGCCTTCCTTGGAGGAATCTGGATAATACCTGGAGGCTTTTCGTACCCAGCCCTGTACCTCTTGGATCTCTCCAACTGCTGACAACCTCATTAAATTGATCACGCAGTGGGCCTGGAAGATTCCTGAGTCCATCAAGCCGATCAGAAAGAGGTCTGACCAGATCCTTCCTGCCCCTAAGGATGAGCGGCATTGGGCTAATGGTATCCCTGGAGATACCATGGTGATAGTGGCAACCACAAAAAAGGAACTTGCATAAGAAAGTCCTACTATCCATCCTCCTAAAAAGGAGTCCAGGGCTATGGATAGGTTTGGGAAGCAAGTTTACACTTCATCAATATTCGCTCTCGGGTTTTTGTACTACTGGACGCACTCTTCCAGGCTCCAGAGAGAACTGATTAAAGAGCTGTCAGATACTCTCAAAGGAACAGTAGCCAAAGGGGTAAAAGACAAGGTTACCTCTCAGCTCACCAGCCTCAAAACAGTTTTTAACTTGCCCATGATGCTAATTGCCCACACAGCCGAAAGGATGACAAGAGCAGCAGGTTCAAGCATTGCCATTACTAGACACACCTGGATGCACTTATTTGACTTTGTGGAGCCATTTAAATCTTTGTTCATCAATGCTCTATTTCATGGAACATCCCTGTTTGGACCCAAGGTAAAAGACACATCGGCCAGATGTGAGAAAGATGAGAATACTCTTTCTGCCATTGGTGTATGCTTCTCCACTCCTCATCGGCCCTATTCCAGGAACCAGAGAAGTGGTAGGCTATGGTTCAAAACATCCCAAGTGCCATTCCAGGACTCATGTGGCAAGGACTTTACCCCGGGCAGAGGGTGAAGTAACAATGGAAGATGCCATCGTAGAGGCAGAGGTGGCCTGCAGAACCAGGGGTCCAGAGATTCTTTCTCTAGCAACCGCTACTAGTGCTCCTGAATAGAGACCTGATTGCCTTCATCTGGAGGCAGCCAGGAGATGATTATCCCTGCATCAATCTGGCTGGCTACAGATGACATCAGACAAATGGGTGCAAGGAACCATCTCCAGAAGCTACATCATTCCCCTTTCATCAGGTCCAGAAACACAAAAAAGACTCCCAGACATTACACCTAGTCACAGAGAAGCAGCAGTCATAAAAACTCAAAAAACGCTCAAGAAAAGGGTCATCCAAGAAGTCTCACCAGACCAAACAGGATTCAGGTTTTACTCAGGATTCTTTTTAGTTGTCCAAAAAGACCAGGGACTGGAGACCCATTTTGGATCTCAGCTAGTTTAACAAGGCAGTTCAGCAAACTAAATTCTGGATGGTCTCAGTACAGTCAATACTTCATTTCTTGGAAAAAGATGACTGGATGTGCTCTATAGATCTTCAGGATGTGTATTATCATATAAAAATGGACAAATGCTCCAGAAGATTCCTGCGCTTCTGCCTGGGAGCCAGTCATTTGCAGTTCAGAGCACTGCCTTTTGGTCTCACCACAGCCCCCAGTGTGTTTACCAAATGTGTGGCAGTGGTAGCAGCTCATCTCAGATTGCATGGATTTTGAGTTTTTCCTTATCTCAACAACTGGCTCCTTACTGCTACCACCAGGCATCAACTAGAATGAGCTAGAGATTGCACCTTGCATCTTTGTGCTGCATTAGGCATTACAGTAAATCACAAAAAGTCAAATCTACAAACTACTCAACAGTTGGAATTTATCAGAGCTCTAATAAACACTGTTACAGGAATCCCTTCACTCCCAGTAAAGAGGCTCCAAATGATCACATCACAAGTAACCCATATAATTCAGAACAGAAGTGCTCCAGCCAGACTTATCCTACAGGCATTGGACTCAATGGCAGCCTCTATAACACTAGCTCCCCGGCCAGATATCACATATAGCTTCTAGCGTCCCAATGGTCATTAACGAATTAGCCAATGTCATATCGCATCTTGATCACTAATCACTGCAAACAAGGCTTGTCTTGGTGGCTCCATTCCAATGTGATTCTTTTCGGCCATCCCTTCATCCTTCCACAGCCCCAAGCGATAGTGCCCATGGATGCTTCTTAGATAGAGTGGGGGTGCATTATCTGGGAAGGACTGTCCAAGGCACTTGGTCTCAACAGGAGGACAATTTTCACATTGATGTAATAGAGATGAGGGTGGTGCTGTTGGTGTTGCAAGCATTTCAAGATGCCCTACCCTTGGGAACAATGGCAATTCAGACACACATGTTAGTGGTCTGGTACAGCAAAAACAAGGGGGAACCAAATCAAAGGCTCCAAACATTCAGTAGCAAAGTCAGAAATAAAGCCAGCACTGCATGTGGTAAAGGAACATAAATTTAATGTGCAAAAATACACATAAAATAGAACTAATAGCACATATTAACAAAAACAACTCCTAGGTGTAGGGTATCAACCCAAAACCACCTGAACCATTTAACCGGTTTTGGCCGGAATGCCTTCTTCAGTGAAGTGCCATAAATACTGATTTAACCAAACTCACTTATAAAGTCACAAAACTAGCCCACCATAAAATCCCATTGGATGATACATCATTCTTTAATAATGTTCATTCAAGCCTGGGGAGAACAAACCCCCTAACTTAATTATCCATTTCTTCTCTTTAACATTTTTTATGGAGGGCCAACAAGATTTGTTCCTACATTCATCCTTAATACAGTCAATAGTCGTAAACCTAAAGTTTGCCTGTGTATGCTTTAAAGTGTGTTTGTAGAGTGCATTGGATTGCCTTTTATTTTTAATGTCACTGATGTGCTCACATATTCTAAATTTCAAAGGCCGTGATGTCTGCCCTATATAAAAGGCAGAACATAAACAGGTGGCCAAATAAATCATCCAAGAGGTACTACAATTGGCAAAAAAATCAATATTGTACACATTAAGTGTGTTTTGGCTGGTGAATTCAGTGGTTTTAAAGACCCTATGACAGTGTGAGCAATGCCCACATGCCATGCAACTCCTGAAAATATCACCTGTAAGCATTCTTTGAACATACTTTATTTTTATTTATTTATTTATTTCCAGTTTGATGACCGGGGAGGTCCACTGGGCTCAAAGAGCCTGGTTTTAGTGGAGGCCCAGGGAGAAAAGCTCCAATAATACCTAGTATAATCTCTATAATATAATGTGCAATGCATGGTGGAAACAGAAACAAGCTCAGCAAATTTTACATACAAAATAGCAAAAAAAAAAAAAAAACTAAAATGTTAAACAGTAGCTTAGAGAAGGATGTGAGCATATTTACATATTCAGTGGTTGAGAACAGTGGTGCAAGGTTAAATTAATACAATGATATAGAAGTAACATTAGCATGGATGAGTATGCATGAATAATAGCATAAGTTAGATTAATACAGTGGCTTAAATCCTCTGAAGTGGTATAGAGGAAACATTTACATGAAGGCAGCACTGAGGGTTAAACAATAGTGTGTAAGGAAGAACAAACTTTGTGTGCGATAAAATATTTATGTGTTGAGTAGCTTAGGTAGGTGGAGTGCAATTTCATTTCCATTTTTGGGAGAGGTAAGAATGCAGCAGGGTTTAGAAGTGTTCAGAGTTCTCAGAAGTTCTTAAGGATGGAGGGATAGAATTCCATTTTTTGGCGATGGAGAAGGATAGCAGAAGCTGACCAGTGGGACATTTTGGTTTATAAACAGAGATTAGATTTTGGTGGGTAGATCTTAGAGTTCTGTTTGGGGTGTATAATGGTAGGATGTTGGATAGTGCGGGACACATAGTTGGTTTGAAAATGAGTTACAGAGTTGTTTGTATTTAAGAAGGGTGGTAGGGTGCCTTTCATGATGATATAGTTACCAGGTCTGGTCCCTTTGTTGCACAAGTGTTTTGGTATCTTTACTAAGCCAAGGGGTGGAATTGGTTTTTATGCATTTTATTCTTGGTGGGGCTTGGACATTAAGCATGTCTAAGAAGATAGAGTTGAAGAATTAGACAGCACTATCCAGAGGTAGAGTTTTTAGGGTGTCCCAATTTATCAATCTAAGAGAATTGGAAAACGTTATGGGGTTAAAGTTGTTGAGATTCCAAGTATGGATATATTGGTGAGGATGTGTAGGGGATGGGGTTGATCTATGGATGAAGGCTGGTAAGTGATCACTGATGGAGTCTGGTAAGGTACCAGTGTGGAAGATCTTGTTAGGGTGGGGGACAAGGATCCAGTCCAGTATGGAGCCTGGGGGTTTATTTTTATTAGGTCTGGTTATAGCATTTGTGAGTTGAGTGAAATTACGCAGATTGATTGAAATGGTGGGGTTATTAGCAGTAATTGTGTTCCAGTCGATGTTCACATCTCCTAGGATATATGTCTCAAGCTTGATATTATATGAGGCCCATAGAAGGATTTCCTCAAGTGTATTAATGTTGTTTCCAGGGGGAATATAGAGGGCTATAAAGCAAATGCTTTTCTGGTCATTTAGTTTGAGATTTCCTATGACTAGTTCAGCATTGTTAAACTGTGGAATAGGGTTTTGGTAGGGAGTGATAGAGAGTAGACTAGAGTAGATTAAGTCTACTCCTCCACCCTTCTTTTTTAGGCGGTCTTGTCTAAGTACTTGAAACCCTATGGGTAGTATTTCAGAGTCTGAAATATGGGGTTTTAGCCATGTCTCAGAGACTGCTGCTATGTCAGGTTGGGTTTGGGATAGCCAAGCATGAAAGTGGGATAATTTGTTTCTTAGGCTCTGGGTATTGATGGTCAAGATCTTCAGGTATTTGGGGTTGGTAGTAAGGGTGGTAATGGGGGAAGATGGATAACTCCTGGTACTAGGTCCTGGGTTGGGGTGTATGTCTCCTGCTAGGCATAGGAAATTAAATGTGAAAGAGAGCAGGGGTTTAGATTTGCTCCAGGTGTTTGGTGGAAGGTACAATAGCACTTTGAGAAGATGATGCTTCATTGAGGTATGTAGGAGTTTAAGTTTAAAGCAGGGAAGTGGGTTTGCAAGCATAAGGGAGGAGGATATAGTGTGGAAATGAGATGTGGCAGTGTTGTGATTTGTGTCAGGGGAGATGGTGAGGTGAGGAGGGATAGGAAAGAAGGGGTAGTTTGTAAGAGGAATAGGAGGTGGCATGGTAAAGAGGTATTAGGAGTAGTAGGCTAAGGGAAGGGATGAGAATGGTTTGAAGAGATATGGTGTGGTGTAGGTGTGCTGGAATAGTTGTGGGTTAGGTGATGAGGATTTAATAGGATACTTGTTGAAAGTGTAGGAGGGAGGAGTATGGAAGTGTTTCTAGAGCTTTAAGGATTAGACATGGGTAGAGTGAGAGTATTGGAGGATGGGAGGGGAGAGGTTAGTGATGAGATGAGAGTGGATTGGGTGATACAGGGGGTGTGGAATAATGGGTAGGATAAGGGTAGGAGCACCAGGAGGTGGGTGAGATTTGGGGTAGAGTAGGGGAGTGGAGTGAGCCCACAGGGCAAATGGAGCGGGTAGACCCAAGGAGAAGGAAAAAGGCAAGACTGTGAAGAACAGTCAGTGGTTAGGTAGTTGAGCTCAGAGGTAAGGAAAGTATGGAGGATTTAGCACTTGTTTACTGTAGTTGTTAGTTAGGTAAGAACAGAGAGGGTCACAGAGATTGTAGGCGAGAGGCAGGGAATTATTGGATCCTTTGGAGAGGATTCAATATATATGCAACCTGGGGGATAAAGTGAATACTTATGCAATAGGTATATGCTGCCACCTAGTGGACAATCAGTAGATGGCAAGAGCACTTAGAGCAGAGTAGGGAAAGTTAAAAAGTAATGTAAGGACCAAATAGTGGGGTAAAAGAAGTCCGCGGTAGGCTGCTAGCAATGGAGCGCATGGCTAAATACAACAGTGACTGATTGCAATGACATGCCCTTTAGGATACATACACTTTAGGCCGATGTCATAGGACAAGCAAAGGAAGTTGAGAGAACAGTGGAGGATCCCTGCATGGAGGTTCTTTTTCTGTTTGGAAGCCAGGAATATCTGGAATGGTGGGAGGCTTCAGCTTAGGTTATGCACTGTAGGCAAACTGTAAGGAAAAGGAGATATATAAAGTATTAGCAGGATAATAGTATGGGGGTAGCAAGTTAAATGATTCAGTATAGCACACTAAACAGGTAGTGGACTAGCCTAGAGGACAGTATGAGTTGAGGGTATGTGGGAATTACTAGGATATGGAAGATGAGATGAGGGTGAGTGAGAGTACTAACATAAGTAATGCTAGGGAGGCTTAGGATACTAAATTATTCATGCAACAGAACATAGGATTGGAGCAATCAACAACTAAAATTACAGAGCAATAAAATTAATCAGCTGCAGACACTTTCACAGAGCAGTTAAAATCATCCTAAGCCATTATACTGTAAGAGCTGCAGGAAGAATGAACATTAAAAAAGTATTACATGGACAGTATATGAATTATACACGCTAGTATAAAAACATAGGCAGTAATCCACAGCTGTGCAATTCATACAGTTCTTGGTAGTTGGGCTCAGACATGACAGTATTTAGTTTTAGCAGGAGATACTGTGCGTATGTGTAAGCGTTGTAACAGTACTTTCACTATCGTAGCTCCTATAACATGTGCAGACAGATTGGCAGACTTGGCAGCATTTGCTATTGCCCCTGTTAATGCTAAGGAGCAGGCCTTTAAATGGCATTTATACTGATCAACTAGCTATCATCCAAGAGTATCTGTGTGGGCATTTATAACCTGCTAAAAATCAATTGGCGAAACAGAAACTAGCTGTATAGCAATTGTAGTTCTGTACTCATATCGCCTAATCAGTATGAGGTAAATCAGTTGTGAACAACTCCCTAGATGTGAATTATTCAGTACAACCCATTGTAGCAGTAGTAAATAGGGTTAGGTCCAGGTAGAGCAGCACATGTAGAACAATGGGGCAAACACTCTGGATCGAGTGCTTCAACAGTTTGGCAAAGTCTGCATGTTAGTATGGCCAGCATGCAACAAAACAGCTGCAGGACTGGGGAGCTGAGGACTGAATGGGCGACAAATGAAGGTGACAAAAGCACAGACTCTCATGAGTGGACACTCAGCAGTGTCCGATACCAACTATGTACAGAGAGCTAGATATGCTGAGCCACTACTTAGCAAGATAATATACAATTCCCTATTGTAGCCAGTACCTTTATAATGAGAAAAGTGTGACCCTAAAGTGTGTCCCCTCTGAAACGAGAAAGAGCATCTATCTCCTAAACAACTGGCAAGTCTCTCATCCCCCATCAGGATATTCCAATGTCTATTGATCATCCGCATAAAATCATTGGTATTTCTACCAAAAGTTGTCACAAATCTGATAGGGGAATTGTTCTCTGAAGGTCTCTTCTAGTATTCCAATAAATTAGGTCTATCCTGATTCGTGGCCCAATTACATGCCCCCATAATGTTACAAGATGGATAGCCCCTATCCCGAAAACAGGAAATGAGATCCTGTTTGTACTGATGATAGGTTTAGGTATCAGAGCAGATGCTTCGAACATGGAGGAATTGAGATTTGGGAATATTCCAAATCACATGTTGTGGATGGAAACTACTAGCATGAAGGAGTGAATTATATTGTGGAAATTTCCTATAGATTTGGGTGTTCAAAGTGTTGTCTGGCTTACGACTAACCACAACATCCAGGAAAGTAATCTGGGTTTTACTAAAACTAATTTTGAACTCAATACCCCATTTGTTTTCATTAAGATAGGTCACAAACTCCTCCAGGTAAGTGATATCCGATTTCCACACAAGCCAGCAATTGTCGAGGTAATGCCTCCAGTTGTCTATTTCATCAATAAAGAAAATATTAAAATAAAATTAACTCCTCCTCTAAGTAGGCCATGAATAGATCTGCATGTATGAAAGAAGCACCCATGGCTGTTCCCTGTATCTGCAAAAAACATTGGTCCTGGAAGTAGAAAACATTCTTATTTATTTTATTATTTATTTATTTCAGTTTGATTACCGGGGAAGTCCACTGGGCCAAGAAGTGCCCATTTTCAGTGGAGGCCCGGGGAGAAAAGCTCCACAAGCAATACAATGAAACATGGTTACATAAAGTTAATGGTGTAATACAAGAGTAAGATTCATACAGTCAGGAAATACATTTACATAAAATGTGCATAATGAGCAAGCATAATAAAGCAATACAGTGCAGAGAAAAAAATAAAGATAATACATAGATGTGCATAAAAGTTTTTTTTTTTTTTTTTTTTAACAGACTGAACAAAGTTGGAGTCAGGAGAAAGTCAGAAGACTCAGGTTAAGCTTGGGGGTAGAGAGGGGCAGGAAATGGAGAGCTCAGGGAGAGAGATCCCTGGAATTTATATCTGGTGAGAGCAGGAACATTTTCATTTGGATGACAGGTATTCAAAAAGTTGGGTCTTGAAGGATTCGGAGTTAGGTATAGTCCTAAGAGAAGGAGGGAGGGAGTTCCATTTTTTACCTAGAGAGAAGGAGAGTAGAAGTTGGCCGGCAGGACGTTTGGGTTTGTGGATGGAGATAAGGTTTTGGTGTTCGGATCTCAGAGATCTGTTAGGGGTGTATGGTGGAAGGATGTTTATTAAGGCAGGGCATGAGTCTGGGTAGAATATTAGTTTGTGAGCGGTGGTTAGTTGGAGATAGTCTAAGTGGTTAGGAAGTTCAAGCCAATTTAGAGATTGAAGGGTAAGGCAGTGGTGAGTTGAGGTTTTGGATTTAGTTGCGAATTTAGAGATCTTATTATAGCAAGTTTCAAGTTTTGAGGTGTTGGAAGTAGACAGATTGGTTAGAAGAGGGGCTCCATAAAGAAGTGAGGGTAGAAGGTATGTAATTGCCAGGGTGTGCCTAGAGGAGTTGGAAAGAAATTGGTTATTTCTGTAGAGCATACCTAACTTTTGATGGGTTTTCTTTATGTTTTGTTGTATGTGGAGATCGAATTTTAGGTGTTCGTCTATGGTAATGCCGAGTAGTTTAGCGGAAGGCACCACTTCTATAGCATTGTTGGTTTGGCTTAGGACTTTGAAGGAATCTTTGTCAAAGGAGGAGGAAACTCTGGTAGGGGTGAACATTAGAATTTTGGATTTATTAGAGTTGAGGGAGAGATGGTTTTGGTGCATCCAGTTCTCTGTAGTGGAAAAGGCTATTTGTGTTTTAGTCTGGAGTTCAGTAATGCTAGAAGCAGCACAAACTAAGGTGGAGTTATCAGCGTATTTATTGACTGTAGTGTCAGGGATGACAGAGTGTAGATTATTTATAAAGATGTTGAAGAGCATGGGTCTGAGGATGGACCCCTGGGGAACACTGGTAGGTGTGGGCAAGAAGGAGGAGGTAGAGTTCATCCATCTGACAGCTTGAGATCTATCAGATAGGTAACTGGAGAACCAGGAAAGAGTATTTGGGGAGAGATTAAGGTTGGCGAGATGAAAGAGTAGGTGTGTATGGGAGATGGTGTCAAAGGCTTTAGAAAGATCTAGTAGTACTGTGGATACAAGGAGTCCAGAGTCCCAGGCTCGACTGACTGTTTCAAGGAAGGATAGTAAGGCAGTAATGGTGCTGTGGCCGGGGCAGAAGCCGTGTTGGGTGGATGTAAGTAGGTGATTCTGGGTTAGGAAAGGTAAAAGCTGGTGGTGGACACATTTTTCTAGGACTTTAGATATTGGAGAGAGTAGGGCAATGGGGCAGAAATTAGAAATAGTGGTGTTTTTACCTCCTTTATGGAGAGGTAGGATGTAGGCTGAACACCAAAGTTTGGGTACATATGCCTCATTTAAGGATCTGTTTATCAGGATGCTAATAGGGAGAGCAATCCCTTCAGCTGTGCATTTGAGGAAGGAGGAGGGTATGTTGTCAGGGGCATTGGAGCATGGTTTGAGATTAGATAAGAGCCTTTTTATGAAGCTGGTTGAAACTGGTTTGAACTGGAAATTCAAGTGACATTTATTAAGGTTGTTGGGTGTTGAGGAGAGGGTGTTAGGTGGATTATTGTTTGGGAATGTTTTGGTTAGATTAGCTATGGATTCTGTGAAGAAAGTGTTGAAGTGAGAACTCAACTCCTTGTCAGTTAAACTAGGGTCTGGGCAGGGATTATTCTTGGACCCTGGGTGGAGAAGGGAGTTAACTGATTTCCAAAATTGTTTTGGGTTCTTATTATTGTTGGACTGAAGTTTACTATAGTAGTTTTTTTTGTCTAAAGTGATTCGTTTTTTTACTTGGTTGCGAAGTTGGGTGTATTGGAGCAAGGCAGTTTGTTTTTTCTGATAATGCTTCCAGGCTTTGTCTCTGAGATGCATGATTTGTTCAGTTTCTTTTGTCAGCCAAGGAGCAGAGTTAGTTTTGATTCGTATGTTTCTTAGAGGGGCTAGGGAATTCAGAGTGTCTAGGAAAATAGAGTTAAAATGTTTTACAGCATTGTCTAGGGGGAGAGTGTTGAGGATTTGCCATTTAATTAGTTTGAAGGTGTTTGTGAAAATTGTAGGGTTAAAGTTGCTAAGATTTCAAGTTTGAATGTACTGGTGATGAAATTGGGTGGAATTAGCTGACCGATGAGTGAAGGCAGGGAGATGGTCACTGAAAGTATCAGGGATGGTGCCTGAGAGAATTATTTTGTTGGGATGAGAAACTAGAATCCAGTCTAAGATGGATCCTGGAGGGAGGATTTTGTTAGGACGAGTTGTTGAATGGATTACTTGAGTGAAGTTATATAGGTTAATGGACAGAGAAGGGGAAGGTGAGTTGATTTTATTCCAGTCAATATTAACGTTGCCAAGAATGTAAGTTTCATATTTTATTTCAGTTGAGGCCCAGTGAAGAATATTTTCAAGGGTAGAGATGTTGTTGCCTGGGGAGATATATAAGGAGATAAAGCAGATATTCTTACGTTTATTCAATCTGAGTAGACCTGCAGTTAGTTCAGTATTTTTGAATTGTGGGGTTGGGATTTGCAGAGGGATTAGAGAGAGATGGTTAGAGTAGATTAGAGCAGAGCCTCCACCTTTTTTATTTAAACGATCATTTCTGAGGATGTGGAAACCTGGAGGTAAGATTTCAGGGTCAGTAATATAAGGTTTTAGCCAGGTTTCAGAGATGGCTAAGATGTCTGGTTGGTTGTGGTTAATCCAAGCTTGTAATTGGTGGATTTTGTTGTTGCGGCTCTGAGCGTTGATGGTGAAGAACTTAAGTATATTAAGAGAGAAAGTAGAGGAGGTAGAGGAAGGGGGGAAAGGGATGTTTATAGTAGGAGAGGTAAGGGGTGGAGGGAAGGGGTTGTTTGTATAGAGGCCGGGGCCTGGGTTAGGGTGGATATCTTCAGATAAGGCTATGGCATTACTGGCACTAGCTTTTGTCCTTTTGGGTTGGTAGGATAGGAAGTTGTTTGGGGTTGGCTGTAGTTTAGGTTTGAAAATTTCTGTGGCGGTGGAGTATACTTTGGGCTGGAAAAGGTGCAGTAGTTTAGGTGGAATAAGGAAGGAGGATATGAAGTGGAAGTGATTGAGTACTGGAGGGTGTAGGTGAGAGTATGGGATGGTGTAAGCAGAAGGAGGGGAAGGGGGAACTTTGGAAGACTAAGAAGTAGCATGATAAAGGGGAATTAGTAAGATGAGAAGGGAGCAGGGGAGTCGGGTAATGGTGAGGATTTGGGAGGGCATGTTTAGAAAGGATGGGTTAAAGAAGGGTAAGAGTAGGAAGGAAGTGAAAGCTAGAGGAGGAGAGGAGGTAAAGAGGAAGAAGGGGTGTTATAATTTAGCAAATGGGAGAGGGGGAGATTAGACAAAGAGAGGGTGTAGCAGAGAGGTGAGGGGGGAGTAAGAGTAGTGTGGGAGGGGTAAGAGAAGAGAGTTGAGGAAGGAGTAAGATTAGTGTAGGAGGAGTAAGAGAAGGAGGGGAAATAAGAGGAGGACTGAGAATGGTTAATTGATAAAGGAGGGAGGGGTAAAAGAAGAGGATAGTAATTGGTCGATTGAGGTGTGTAAGAGGAGTTTGAAAGGTATATATGTAGAGGTGCTGGGGGCAGGTGGGAAATGGGGGCAGGGTAGGGGAGCGGAGTGAGCCCACAGGGTGAACGGAGCAGGTAGAGCCAAAGGAGAAGAATGTGAAGAAGACAATCAGTAGAGAGTGGTAGTCAAAGGTAAGCTTGCAGTGAATTGTGAGAGGAAGGAAGACTGAGGGAGAAAGGAGTGGTGGGTGGATATATGGATGAAGTCCAGTAGGAGAAGGTAAGAGGTTTTATGGAGGGTAGAGAAGGGGTGTTTGAGGAGGAGAGAGGACAGGTAGGTGAACCTGGGATAGGAGCACCACCTAGTGGCAAGTCAGTCTCAGGTAGTGAAGACCCAGAAAGAGATATCAAGTAAGAGGAAGGAGGGAGATATCATGGACCAGGATGGAGGGAGTAATTATAAAAAGGTAGAAAAGGATTAGTTAATCGGCGTGACAGAGAGGGGTTGTGGCTGCTGGCTAGCCTGGCTGGTAAGCGCACTGCGACCTGGTGTAAAATTAATATAATTACTACAAGGTGTTAAGCAGTACACATACTTTACTTAAAGTCCTTGTTGGGAGTTGTACTCAGGGAGAAGTATGGGCTCTCAGTATGTTTTGCAAATGTCCTTTTTGTGGGTTCTTAGCAAGAACATCCGTGAGGGCACTTTTGGTGGGTTAGAGCAGGATAGGCAGGAGCCTAAGATAGAAGAAGCAATGGAGAGAGAAAAATATGAAGAAACAGGCAGAGTATGAGCCAAGTGTTCGCAGGCAGATTGTTATTAAGCTTACACATTTACATTTCAAAAATTAAAGTATGTAGTAGCAGAGCTAGAGAGAAGAACATTCTTACAAATATCTAATGTACAGACAATGTGCCGATAGGTAAACTAAGAATAAAACAGTTTCTTGTGTACAAGGTTACTTTAAATAAGCAAAAATAATTTGTTAGACAGACTGTAAGCAACTAGTAGCTGAGTGCAGATAGGTAACAAATGTGAGTTAGACTGTCCCTATTAGGCAGAGTAATTTGGTTTAGGCTAACAGAAAATTAATTACAGACAAAAAAATGCACAGTTGGAACAGTTGCAATGGCTGAACTTTGGCTAGAGACTAAGGCAACCCTAAAAATAGTTAATTTGGAATCCTCAAGCAAGTGATGACACCATACACAAAAACAACTGTCGATTGAGAGTGATAGCAAAACTTGCATACATTCAGATTAATGACAAAGCAAAGCCCCGAACAGCTATTGCAAACCATGTGCTAAACGCTAGAAAAGTTGTGCGTTTACAGAAACATTAGGAAGTGATCACAAAGTACCACTTACTGAGCAACTAGCACAATTTAATATAATTTAGTATACTTTCCCAGAAATGCATAAGTAGAAACTACTTGTACATATTCATTAAAATGACTAAAAAACAAACCTTATCGGGAAACACAAGTTCCATGTGCACAGCGCTTTACTGATTAAGCGTTTGCAGCAGGAAACTACTAGCAGTGTTTTGAATAACAGAGTAAACTATCTCAGTAATGCTGCTATGTAACAAATTAAGATAACTAATGCAGATTCAATAAATCTACTAAGAGCAGACCCTGTCGAGTAGACACACTTTCCGCGTATAAAGCGCCTTATTAATTAGGCGTTTGCAGCGGGAAAAAAAAATACATATAGTTTACACTTAATAAAGCCAGTAAAGTGAAAAGAAACACATAAAAACAAATCCAACGGTACAGTTATCAGTGGAGTCCTTTAAACAAACTTACATTCAGGCATGGACGCAGGAGCCATGGATGTACAGCAGCCGGGGGCCGGGATAGAGAAATTAAGATGGCATCTGCATGGATGTGGGAACTATATGGAGTAGGAGTGGAAAAGGGTGGAAAGGGAGGAGTGAGTGGGCAGGGGAGGAAAGGGAAAGTACAGTGGGAGCAGAATACAGACCGGAAGTCGTAAAGGTGAAACTAGCAGGTCAGGTAGTAAGACAGCAAGGATTACGGAGGGTAGA
Source organism: Protopterus annectens (assembly GCF_019279795.1). NCBI lineage: Eukaryota > Metazoa > Chordata > Ceratodontiformes > Protopteridae > Protopterus > Protopterus annectens. The sequence goes on along the minus strand of NC_056736.1, from coordinate 256,920,747 downwards.
GAGAAAAGGGAGATTACAGTACTGCTGACAGGGTCACACCAGGAATAGTCAATAAGAAAAAGGAAGTTTAAGGGAGACAAGAAATGATGAAAGATAAGATTAGTCAATATGTGTTCCGCTAGACCAACTAAGAAGGTGTTAAACCCAGGTCTATAAAGTTCTAATACATCCAGCCAATGTTGTAGGGCCATCAACCCAGCCCAATGTGGGATGTTAGTATAAAGGGATGTAACATCCAGGGTCCACAGAAGCCAATCAGCTTCCAACTGTGAATCAGATATGATCCTCAAAATTTGTGTTGTATCCTGGATACGTGACCTGACCAGGGCCAATAATGGTTTCAAATAATAGGTCAAATATTCTGAGAGGAGTTCAGTAATGGAACCATTACCTGACACTATAGGTCTACCTGATGGACAGACAGGGTCCTTATGTCTCTTAGGTAAAAGATAAAGATGTTGTTTTTTGGGTGTCTGAACTGTAAGTTGTGTCAAGTCCAAATTGGTGATGATACCCTATTCCTTGGCTTCCCTTAAAAAAGCATCAATAGCCAATTTGAACCCCTTAGTAGGATCCATGGGCATCCATGTGTAGTGCCTACGATCCTTAAGTTGTTTATTGGCCTCCACCTGATAAGAGGCCCAATCTTGAACCACTACCGCCCCTCCTTTATCTGCTTGTGAGATCACAATATTACTGTTGTTCTTGTGTTTATCAATACACTGCATCTCATTACTGGTAATGTTATTGGAAGAAGAATGATAATTATACTTTTTGAAGTGGAGATCTTTGAGAACATTGTGTAAAAAAATAGAAACAGTAGATGACATAGGAGGCATAAAAGTAGATCTTTGAAATTTAAAGCCCACAGACCCTTATACAAAACAAAATGAAGACGTTTAGTAGGGACTTTGGGGATTATGAAAGAGGTAAACCCTTTGAATATCCCAAGAATGTGAAGTTTAATCTCCCTGATAGGAAACCCCCGATGTTCAAGAGAAAAAGACCCAAACCCATTTTGAAGAGAAATAGGGATACCCCAAGTTACACCTCCGGGGAAGAATCCTCCTCCAACACAGATGTGGATGCATACCACACAGTTGAGCTACCTAATCCAAAAAGAAGCAATTTGGGACACCCTTTAGGGCCAGGACTCACAGATGGGGGAGGAAGCACAAATCCCGTAAGCAGTCTAGAGAGACTACTCAAGTTGATAAAGCAACAATAGTTCCTTGTATGAATGTACATAATATATCTTCAGTGGTCCTAGTTGAAATAGAAATTAATGTTTTGAATAAAGGTGTATATTTTGTGCCAGGCTTTTTCAATCCTGAACATTCTTTTGCTAAAGATACTTTGGATTTTTGTAGCTTGTTGAATCTCAGATTATTTTTTGAAGATAGTGTGCCCAATACATCTGTGGGCTTTAAATTTCAAAGATCTACTTTTATGCCTCCTATGTCATCTACTATTTCTGTTTTTTTACACAATGTTCTCAAAGATCTCCACTTCAATAAGTATAATTAATTTACTTTTTCCAATCACATTACTCGTAATAAGATGCAGTGTATTGATAAACTCAAGAACAACAGTAATATTGTGATTTCATATGCAGATAAAGGAGAGGCAGTAGTGGTTCAAGATTGGGCCTCTTACCAGGCAGAGGCCAGTAAACTTAAGGATTGTAGGCACTACACATGGATGCCCTTGGATCCTACTAAGGGGTTCAAATTGGCTATTGATGCTTTTTTTAAGGGAAGCCAAGGAAGAGGGTATCATCACCAATTCGGACTTACAACTTACAGTTCAGGCACCCAAAAAACAACATCTTTATCTTTTACCTAAGATACATAAGGACCCTGTCTGTCCACCAGGTAGACCTATAGTGTCAGGTAATGGTTCCCTTACCAAACCCCTCTCAGAATATTTGACCTATTATTTGAAACCATTGTTGGCCCTGGTCAGGTCACGCATCCAGAATACAACACAATTTATGAGGATCATATCTGATTCACAGTTGGAAGCAGATTGGCTTCTGTGGACCCTGGATGTTACGTCCCTTTATACTAACATCTCACATTGGGCTGGGTTGATGGCCTTGCAACATTGGCTGGATGTATTGGAACTTTATAGACCTGGGTTTAACACCTTCTTAGTTGGTGTAGCGGAACACGTTTTGACTAAGAATGTTTTCTACTTCCAGGACCAGTGTTTCTTGCAGATACAGGGAACAGCCATGGTTGCTTCTTTTGCACCCATATATGCAGATCTATTCATGGCCTACTTAGAGCAGGAGTTAATTTACAACTCCAGCTACAATCTGTTTATTGATGAAATAGGCATCTGGAGGGGTTACCTCGACGATTGTTGGCTTGTGTGGAAATCGGACGTCACTTACCTGAGGAGTTTGTGACCTATCTTAATGAAAACAAATGGGGTATTGAGTTCACAGTTAGTTTTAGTAAAACCGAGATTACTTTCTTGGATGTTGTGGCTAGTCGTAAGCCAGACAATACTTTGGATACCCAAATCTATAGGAAATTTCCACAATACAATTCACTCTTTCATGCCAGTAGTTTCCATCCACAACATGTGATTCGGAATATTCCCAAATCTCAATTCCTCCATGTTCGAATAATCTGCTCTGATACCCAAACCTATCACCAAGACAGACAGGATCTCATTTCCCATTTTCAGGATAGGGGCTATCCATCTGGTAACATTATGGGAGCATGTAATTGGGCCACAAATCAGGATAGACCTAATTTATTGGAATACCAGAAGAGACCTTCAGAGAACAATTCCCCTATCAGATTTGTGACAACTTTTGGTAGAAATACCAATGCCTTTATGTAGATGATCAATAGACACTGGAATATCCTGTTGGGGGATGAGAAACTTGCCAGTTGTTTAGGAGACAGATGCTCTTTCTCGTTTTGGAGGTGCCGCACTTTAGGGTCACACTTTTCTCATTATAAAAATACTGGCTACAATAGGGACTTGTATGTTCATAGAACACTTACAGGTGATATTTTGAGGGGTTGCATGGCATGTGGGCATTGCTCACACTGTCATAGGGTCCTTAAAACCACTGACTTTACCAGCCAAAACACACCTAATGTGTACAATATTGATTTTTTTGCCAATTTTAGTACCTCGGTGATTTATTTGGTCACCTGTTCATGTTCTGCCTTTTATGTAGGGCAGACATCATGGCCTTTGAAATTTAGAATAGGTGAGCACATCAGTGACATTAAAAATAAAAGACATTCCAATTCACTCTACAAATACACTTTAAAGCATACACAGGCAAACTTTAGGTTTACGACTATTGACTGTATTAAGGGTGAATGTAGGGACAAATCTTGTTGGCCCTCCATAAAAAATGTTAAAGAGAAGAAATGGATAATTAAGTTAGGGGGTTTGTTCTCCCCAGGCTTGAATGAACATTATTAATGAATGATGTATCATCCAATGGGATTTTTTTGTTGGGCTGGTTTTGTGACTTTATAAGTGAGTTTGGTTAACTCAGTATTTATGGCACTTCACCGAAGAAGGCATTTTGGCCGAAACCGGTTAAATGTTTCAGGTGGTTTTGGATTGATACCCTACACCTTGTAGTTGTTTTTGTTAATATGTGTTACTAGTTCTATTTTATGTGTATTTTTACACATTAAATTTATGTTCGTTTACCACATACGGTGCTGGCTTTAGTTTTGACTTTGGAACCAAATCTTATCCACTTTGTCAAGAAGGCCTCAGTGTCTGGCAATGGGCGATTTCTTCCAACCACTTTCTCTCAGCAATGTATATTCTGTGGAGCTCCAACATGAAACCAGACAAACAGAGCAGAACTACATTAATGCCTCACAAGTGGTCTCTCAATTCTGTAGTGATGGAGAAGATATTCTGACACTGAGGTCAACCTTGCTGCAATCTGTTTGCATCCCCTCTGAACAACAAGTGCAGTAGCCCCCCAACATGAAATTTTCATGTCTTTCCCCAGGGGGTATGGGGGCCCCTCTCAGGTAGTGAAGACCCAGAAAGAGATATCAAGTAAGAGGAAGGAGGGAGATATCATGGACCAGGATGGAGGGAGTAATTATAAAAAGGTAGAAAAGGATTAGTTAATCGGGCGTGACAGAGAGGGGTTGTGGCTGCTGGCTAGCCTGGCTGGTAAGCGCCTGCGACCTGGTGTAAAATTAATATAATTACTACAAGGTGTTAAGCAGTACACATACTTTACTTAAAGTCCTTGTTGGGAGTTGTACTCAGGGAGAAGTATGGGCTCTCAGTATGTTTTGCAAATGTCCTTTTTGTGGGTTCTTAGCAAGAACATCCGTGAGGGCACTTTTGGTGGGTTAGAGCAGGATAGGCAGGAGCCTAAGATAGAAGAAGCAATGGAGAGAGAAAAATATGAAGAAACAGGCAGAGTATGAGCCAAGTGTTCGCAGGCAGATTGTTATTAAGCTTACACATTTACATTTCAAAAATTAAAGTATGTAGTAGCAGAGCTAGAGAGAAGAACATTCTTACAAATATCTAATGTACAGACAATGTGCCGATAGGTAAACTAAGAATAAAACAGTTTCTTGTGTACAAGGTTACTTTAAATAAGCAAAAATAATTTGTTAGACAGACTGTAAGCAACTAGTAGCTGAGTGCAGATAGGTAACAAATGTGAGTTAGACTGTCCCTATTAGGCAGAGTAATTTGGTTTAGGCTAACAGAAAATTAATTACAGACAAAAAAATGCACAGTTGGAACAGTTGCAATGGCTGAACTTTGGCTAGAGACTAAGGCAACCCTAAAAATAGTTAATTTGGAATCCTCAAGCAAGTGATGACACCATACACAAAAACAACTGTCGATTGAGAGTGATAGCAAAACTTGCATACATTCAGATTAATGACAAAGCAAAGCCCCGAACAGCTATTGCAAACCATGTGCTAAACGCTAGAAAAGTTGTGCGTTTACAGCAACATTAGGAAGTGATCACAAAGTACCACTTACTGAGCAACTAGCACAATTTAATATAATTTAGTATACTTTCCCAGAAATGCATCAGTAGAAACTACTTGTACATATTCATTAAAATGACTAAAAAACAAACCTTATCGGGAAACACAAGTTCCATGTGCACAGCGCTTTACTGATTAAGCGTTTGCAGCAGGAAACTACTAGCAGTGTTTTGAATAACAGAGTAAACTATCCCAGTAATGCTGCTATGTAACAAATTAAGATAACTAATGCAGATTCAATAAATCTACTAAGAGCAGACCCTGTCGAGTAGACACACTTTCCACGTATAAAGTGCCTTATTAATTAGGCGTTTGCAGCGGGGAAAAAAATACATGTAGTTTACACTTAATAAATCCAGTAAAGTGAAAAGAAGTACATAAAAACAAATCCAATGGTACAGTTAGCAGTGGAGTCCTTTAAACAAATTTACATTCAGGCATGGACGCAGGAGCCATGGATGTACAGCAGCCGGGGGCCGGGATAGAGAAATTAAGATGGCGTCTGCATGGATGTGGGAACTATATGGAGTAGGAGCGGAAAAGGGGGGAAAGGGAGGAGTGAGTGGGCAGGGGAGGAAAGGGAAAGTACAGTGGGAGCAGAATACAGACCGGAAGTCATAAAGGTGAAACTAGCAGGTCAGGTAGTAAGACAGCGAGGATTACGGAGGGTAGAGAGAAAGGGGAGATTACAGTACTGGTGACAGGGTCACACCAGGAATAGTCAATAAGAAAAAGGAAGTTTAAGGGAGACAAGAAATGAAGAAAGATAAGATTAGTCAATATGTGTTCCGCTAGACCAACTAAGAAGGTGTTAAACCCAGGTCTATAAAGTTCTAATACATCCAGCCAATGTTTCAGGGCCATCAACCCAGCCCAATGTGGGATGTTAGTATAAAGGGACGTAACATCCAGGGTCCACAGAAGCCAATCAGCTTCCAACTGTGAATCAGATATGATCCTCAAAAATTGTGTTGTATCCTGGATACATGACCTGACCAGGGCCAATAATGGTTTCAAATAATAGGTCAAATATTCTGAGAGGAGTTCAGTAATGGAACCATTACCTGACACTATAGGTCTACCTGATGGACAGACAGGGTCCTTATGTCTCTTAGGTAAAAGATAAAGATGTTGTTTTTTGGGTGTCTGAACTGTAAGTTGTGTCAAGTCCAAATTGGTGATGATACCCTATTCCTTGGCTTCCCTTAAAAAAGCATCAATAGCCAATTTGAACCCCTTAGTAGGATCCATGGGCATCCATGTGTAGTGCCTACAATCCTTAAGTTGTTTATTGGCCTCCACCTGGTAAGAGGCCCAATCTTGAACCACTACAACCCCTCCTTTATCTGCTTGTGAGATCACAATATTACTGTTGTTCTTGAGTTTATCAATACACTGCATCTCATTACTGGTAATGTTATTGGAAGAAGAAGAATAATTATACTTATTGAAGTGGAGATCTTTGAGAACATTGTGTAAAAAAATAGAAACAGTAGATGACATAGGAGGCATAAAAGTAGATCTTTGAAATTTAAAGCCCACAGATGTATTGGGCACACTATCTTCAAAAAATAATCTGAGATTCAACAAGACTAAAAAACAAACCTTATCGGGACGTGCATCATTGGCTCGATGCTGCTTAGGAATATTCTTCTGTGAGACCTCCCAAGATTCAGGTAGCTGGGGACTCTGTCCCACAGTCAAGGATTACCTGAAGATCGACAACACCAGATAAAGAAGTTATGTCATACCATAACATTCCATCTGTGTTGTCGAGCTTCACTAATCCTTGACATCCCCCCCTCCTTCCCCCAGCCTGAGACCCTTAGTGGACCAAATACTCCCAAGACTGGCTTCATAATAGGGACACAGATTTGGTTTCTTATTGTTATCTACTATCTGTTTACCACTATTTTAAGCAAACTCAATCTGAGGTACTTTAGAGAGGAGCATTATGGGTAGAGCCTAGCTCGAGAGTTTGGAAGGCGTGAGCTGAAGTAAACGGCCGAGTCATTTCCAAAGCTCGGCTTTGGAACTGAGCCCACAGTCAAGGATTAGTAAAGATCAACAACACAGATGGAACGCTATGGTAAGACATAACTTCTTTTTTAATGCAGCTATTAGAGGAAACTTGTGAAATACTTTTTGTCTGCCACACTGCACGCCGCTGTCATACAATATGTTGATGACTTTACTCTAATTTGCACAGCCTCCTCCCTACATGACCTCCACACCATAACCCAAGACTCCTTTCTATCCATTGAATTATGGCTCACCAACTTCCAACTCATATTAAACCCCAGAAAATCAAAGCTCCTTCTCTTCTCCCCAACAAAATCCACCTCTTCTTCCCAACCTTTCACTATCATATCCAAAAATAAAACTACTATCACCCCAGCAACTCATACCAAACTGCTAGGCGTAGAAATCAACAACAACTTGAAGTTCGATATACATATAGCACAAACAATTAAGAAGGTCCACAACAAACTACGTCTACTATACAGAAACAAACAGTTCTTAACTAGACACACACAAGCTATGATCACTCTCATGCATCTCCTATTTTCCCTCCTATATGCCTCCGCAATCCTAACCAACCTCCACAAATCTGAACTAACCAAACTCGAATCTTGTTATAATAAAATTGCCAAGTTTGCCACTGATGCATCATACAGCTCTTAAACAGCTAGAATGGCTAGAGCTTCCTCAACTACTGCACTTTAATCAGTTAACCTTTGCCCACAAAATACTGCATCAAGTGGACAAAACCCCTGCCCTCCAAAATCTATTACAACCATACATCACTTCCAGACCCCTCTGCTCTAATAATAAATTCTTGCTAGACACCACCAAAGCAAATAATACAGCTGGAGAATAGCTCTTCTCCAACTACATTCCTAAAAATTGGAACAAACTGCCCACTCAAAATACTTCCTGCTGCTCTATAACACAGTTTAAAAAACCTGGCTCTGTTCTTATAACTGCCCTGGATAGGCCTCCAACTCCTTAACTCTACCTCTTTAACTAATTTTTATTTTTATTGCCCTAATACATCCTACTGAGGCATCTGTCCTCACCTTACTCTTTCTAGTCTCTCTTTCTCATGTACAATGAATGACTTATATACATACTCATGATGTCTATTGTACACATTTATCTCAAATATTTATTTATCATTCTGTAACTATGATGTTAACACTTTGCACTTGTTTGAAGGCAAGCCAATTCCTTTTTTTGCAGACTGTGTAAGTTTTATATTTTTTGTAAATGTGTGCAAGTCTTACATTACTTGTAACTCAAATTTGTAAGTTTTGCATAACTGGAACTTTTCTCCCTGGGCCTCTGCTGAAAAAGGACCTGTGTCCAGCCAGAATTTCTCAGTAAACAAATGTAAAATAAAATACAATAAATAATAAATAAAATCTCAATACATTTGCCATTTTTCACATTTTTTTTCCAAAATGCAACTGCCCTGTATAAAGACAGATGGGTAATAGTAATCTTAATCTCTGAGGGGAGGAAGCAGATTAATATCCCATTTAAAGAGCTGTAGCTGTGTATCAGGGCAAAGGCTTAAGTACAGGAGATCAAGGCATGTTAAATGGGCATGTATGAGCTCACCTAAGGAGTATGCATCCATACTTTAAACACAAATCCATTCTATCAAAAAAAAAGTCCTAAAGAAAAAAAAAACTTTTATGGTTCTAGTAATTGACAGGAACTGATGAAAAAAAAAGAAAGTTTATTAAAATATAAGAAGACAAGAACTTCAAATGCCAGCTAGCTTTTGGACTTTTTAATAAAAAACACCTCCTTTAGACACATAAGGCAGTAACCATATGAAGCCACTTAAATAGATTATTAAAACAAAAAAAAACTCATGTGATCAATTTGGTAATTACTGCTAGCTTATTGCAGAGACTGAGTTGTTATTACCACTAAAAATAATCATCTTCTTTCGGCTGTTCCCATTAGGGGTCACCACAGCAGATCACCTGTTTCCATTTCTTCCTGTCCTCTGCATCTTACTCTGTCACACCAACCACCTGCATGTCCTCTCTCACCACATCCATAAACCTTATCTTAGGCCTTCCTCTTTTCCTGTTACCTGGTAGCTTCATCCTTAGCATAGTTTTCCCAATATACTCAGCATCCCTCCTCAGCACATGTCCAAACCAACGTAATTTGCCTCTCTGGCTTTGTCTCCAAACCTTCCAGCCTGGACCGACCCTCTAATAATCTTATTCCTAATCCTGTCCACCCTCGTCACACCCAATTCAAATCTTAACATCTTTAATTCTGCCACATCCATCTCGAACTCCTGCCTTTTTGTCAATGCCACTGTCTCCAACCCATATAACATAGCTGGTCTCACTACCCTCTTGTAGACCTTCCCTTTAACTCTTACAGGTACTCGTCTGTCACAAATCACTCCTGACACTCTTCTCCACCCACTCCATCTCACCTGTACTCTCTTCTTCACCTCTCTTCCACACTCACCGTTACACTGAACTATTAACCCCAAGTATTTAAACTCATCCACCTTCGCCACCTCTACTCCTTGCATCCTCACCATTCCTCTATCCTCCCTCTCATTCACACACATATATTCTGTCTTATTCCTGCTGACCTTCATTCCTCTTCTCTCTAGAGCATATCTCCATCTCTCCAGGGTCTCCTCCACCTGTTCCCTATTCTCACTACAGATCACAATGTCATCTGCAAACATCATAGTCCACAGGGACTCCTGTCTGATCTCGTCTGTCAACCTGTCCATCACCATTGCAAATAAGAAAGGGCTCAGAGCTGATCCTTGATGTAACCCCACTTCCACCTTAAATGCATCCATCACTCCCACCGCAGACCTCGCCGCTGTCACACTACCCTCATACATATCCTGTACCACTCTTACATACTTCTCTGATACTCCTGACTTCCTCATACAATACCACAACTCCTCTCTAGGCACCCTGTCATATGCTTTCTCTAAGTCTACAAAAACACAATGCAACTCCTTTTGACATTCTCTGTACTTTTCCATCAACACTCTCACAGCAAACATTGCATCTGTAGTGCTCTTTCCCGGCATGAAACCATACTGCTGATCACTAATCATCATGTCCCTTCTTAACCTTGCTTCCACTACTCTTTCCCACAACTTCATGCTGTGACTGATCAATTTAATCCCTCTGTAGTTACTACAGTTCTGCACATCACCCTTATTCTTAAAAATTGGTACCAAAACACTTTTTCTCCATTCCTCAGGCATCCTCTCACTTTCCAAGATTTCATTAAACAATCTGGTTAAAATCTCCACTGCCATTTCACCTAAACACCTCCATGCTTCCACAGGTATGTCATCTGGGCCAACAGCCTTTCCATTCTTCAAAGTACTCTTTCCATCTCCTCAACACACTCTCCTCACTTGTGAGTATGTTTCCCTCATTATCCTTTATCACCTTTACCTGCTGCACATCTTTCCTAGCTCGGTCTCTCTGTCTAGCCAATTGGTACAGGTCCTTTTCTCCCTCCTTAGTGTCCAACCTTTCATACAACTCTTCATACACCTTATCCTTAGCCTTGGCCACCTCTCTCTTTGCCATGCGTCTCATTTCCTTATACTCCTGTCTACTTTCTTCATCTCTGTGACAGTCCCACTTCTTCTTTCCCAAACTCTTCCTCTGTATACTCTCCTGTACTTCCTCATTCCACCACCAGGTCTCCTTGTCATCCTTCCTCTGTCCAGATGTGATACCAAGCACCTTTCTAGCTGTCTCCCTTACTAGTTCGGCTGTAGTTACCTAGCTATTTGTTAACTCTTCACTGCCACCCAGTGCCTGTCTTAACTCATCCCTGAACATATAATTCCTGTCTGGTTGTTCACTGGAGGCATGTTTTTTTTTTCTAGACACATATCTAGCTAAACAGTGTGGGTGTGGAAGCTCAGCCTAACAGGGCCTCTGCACCATATAATGCAGGCCTGTTGTGGTGGGTGGGCTAGTTGCATAAATTAAAAAAAAAATCCAATCACCTCAGAGTACCAGCACCCTGCTGTACTGACTCTTGCACCTCAGGCCATACCAGTCAATAAGATATATCACTAAAAGGATAAAGCTCTGTTGAAAGAAGACCCCAACAGGGCAATGTGGAATGTTTAGACTGTCATCTTGACAGGAATAAGGAGTGGAACAAACAAAGTATATCTCCTCCAGAGGGAGGAGACCCCTCCATGGTGATACAAGGGTAATATGCTGCCAAGCTGAAAGGGGCATTGAATGAGTCAGTGACTCTATGCATGGAAAATGATGGTCAGAAGTAGGAGAGACAAAAAGTCAATTTCCATCCGTTTAGCAAGTGGTTTGCAGTCAAAAAGCCTGTCATTATCTATAAAAAAGAGCAAGTACCAAGAGTAGTACCTAACCTGCTGCAGTGTCAGTGCGAAAGGGATCTTGTGTGACTTCACCCACTGTATCTAGGGTCTATATTATATCATCGAATGATGAATAATCAACCCCATGTAAGCGAAAGGTTACAATCTCAAAAGCAAGCTCAAAACAGTGATTTTTTTCAAGGGAAATAAAAAAATCGCTGTTCCCAAAAAAAAAAAGAAAAAAATATTGAAAGAATACATAAAGTGGGGGGCTTTGCCCCCCTACACCCCCCTACTTAAATATACCAACTCTGAGATTGCACTACAGTGCCGAAAATGGCAAAGTAACTAAAGTGGCTAAGCAAATTCTTTACCTGAGAAAGAATTTGCTTAAAAGCCGCTTCGTTATTTTGCCTTTTCATTGTTTTAAGTTCGGCCAAGGCGCATTTGATAGAATATGTCTTCGGTCATCTAATAGGAACCCTATATCTAGACTACCAGTTTCATGCTGTCAGTACTGGTCATGCGACATTAAAGCACTTCTATGAAGACTGTTCTCACTGTCATGCAAATGTCAATTTAAGAAGCACTAAGTACTGCATACCAATACTTCTTGCTTCATAGGTTTGGTGAACAAGCTCAAAGTCTATTGGCTGTTGAGGAACTTTATACCCCAGATCCTGTGTTGGAACTTGTGTCCATTGCAGTCATCCTGTTCCTTCTCAAAGGCGTGAATCAATAAGCTGTGTTTAACAGATGGGGAGGGGGTATTCTATCAGTGTCACAGTCTTGAACATATAATGTCGCCTTTCACAGTATGGTTGATATTATTTTTTCTTCAGACTAAACGACTAGAGAAGATATTCCAACCAAAGGGTTTCAGAGTGTAGGTGTCATGTAATGCTTTGTATATCAGCCTCAGGTCACCTCTAAAAAGACAATAGCATACAGATAAAGAAAGAGAGGGAGTTGCTGTAGTCTTTACGACAAGTCTTGAAGCCTTTTAATACTTACCATCCAAGAGAGGCTGAGGTGTGAGAAGAACACATGCATGAGTAGAAGGCTGCATCCATATTTGGTCTGTGTGCAGGAAGGGGTAGGTGATACAGACTAGCCCAGTACAGATATCAGCATATGATAACATACAGATTCCTGCATTTTTTGTTTTGTTTGTTTTTTGTTTTTCGGGTTACATATAATCATTTTAATGCACGAGTGAAATTACGTTTAGTAGTCAGTTTAGGTTGCATTGTGCATCTGCAGTGTTTGCAAACACAGGTCTAATTAGATTCTTCATGTGTTTTTTTTAATATTTTATGTCTTTCAACAGCAACAAATCATTCACTTTATTTTGCAGCTGCAGTTTTTAGTTGTTGCGTTACTTTGCTCTCATAACAGTAATGTTCTACACCCTATTTCCACTTAGGTATTTTTGAATATACAGATAATCAATATTGTAAATCTTGTAATATAGATCAGCAACAAGAGTTTTAGAACTACCCTTTGCAACAAGTGACAGATTGTTCTTTTTCAGTGTCTTTGCTTATTTCATTGTCTCAGCTTGTATAAATGATACTGCCTATTTTAGCTGAAGTACTGCAAGGCTGTTAATTTGCTTTGCTTACTGTAGTTTCCTAGAATCTTTTTTTTTTAACTAGACAGTATAAAGTTTAGTATTCCAAAGCTAAACAGTGTAGAAGGGACTGAATAATTAACATTTTACTTATTATTAGGTGGTACTGTTGGTCACAAGTGTGTGAGCTAAATAATCAAACTAGAAGCCCCGACTGTGGATAAAAAGTATGGATTGGCTGCAAGCCCTTCATGATATATTATTGATACATAATGGTATTGTTTTAAGAGTAAACATTTTACTATTTTAAAGTTATATTGCTGTATAATACAACTCCATTTTTGTTCACCTGTTTGCACCAACTGATGTCAGCAGGATGGTTTAGTAATGAGCTATGGATGGGCAGAGCCCTTGTACATGGTAATGCATTTGCAGTTTTTTTGTGCAACTGCATTTAGAACCACTGTACATCAGGCATAAACATGAAACACTATGAGTCATTTTAATACACAGGATGGTCGAGGTGTAATAGTAAATGAAACCTGGTTAGTAATATTTCTGTAGCAGGTGTTTATTTAAATGAAAAAAAAATGATGAGTGTGAAAACTGGTAGGTGTTACCACTTAACATTTCAGTAGCTGCAATGTTTTTTAGTTCAGCTACCAAATTCTGGCAGATGATACTAGGGTTCACATCCCAAATGGAGGAAACTGCACTTCAAAGGGAAGCCACGTCTGTCTATTGCATACTTTTAACTAACGAGTTTAGGTTCCTGTTCCTTGATCAAGTACGGATAAACAGTTGCAGCACAGAGATGTAGCTCTTCTAGAACTGCTCTGCCTGTTGCAAGCTCCAGTTTTACACGTCAGTCAAGTTTAGACACACACGCATGTCTCCTTCTGCAGTCACACTACTTAATTACAAGCTTCTTCTATCCATCTAGCATTATTTTAGGTGGGAAGATTTTTAATTGCTCCAAGGCAAACTATGCAAGGCAAGCAGGTCATCATTTAAGTCAAAATGACACAATCGGTATGTTAATTAACATCATCTTAAACTCCATTCAGTCCTTAACACCATCTTAAATTGCAACTAGTCATGATTTCAAGTGACAGTTTATTTAACAGGTGAGGTATGGCTGTGCTTTGTTCATCAGTCAACAACCAACCCAAAATTCAACACTCACACATGCTAGATCATTTAAGGTTCTGCATCTGTGTCTTCTTCCAGAACACTCTAGTATCTCAGGCTATGAAAACACCGTGTTACAGAAAAAAAAGTTCATTAATTTGTAATATCACTGTTGGAAATGGTGGGTTTGCATCTGTGACAACATCAGTGGCTAGATTCCAAAAATAGTTTATGCTCATGACAAGTCAATATCCTAGGTTTATCTAAGTATTTCCAAGGTAGGTGATTCTCAAAGATGTCTTGCACGCTTACAATTTGATGTACATAAATGGTGAAGGATGCAAGCCATTATGGGTAGTCGCAGACTCAAATCCTAATTCCAAAAGAATTGGAGGAATTGCATCCTTGAACCAGAAACAGAGATACATTGGTATAGCATGCCTTGTAGATGTGGCATCAATTTCTAAAAGCCCTCTAGAATCCATAGTATAGGACCCATGGTGTAAATGTAGGGCTAGAACCATGATGGGTCATATCCAAAACTCATATCTATTAAATACACTGTATGGAATGGTTGTTTGGGAGGTAATCTCTGACTACTGCGGATACACTTTGAAGCTGTAGTCACAACAGATGTGTCTAAACAAATAAAACAAACTGTTTTGTTTGGATAGCAAAATGTTTATTATTAATAATCCCAGTCTCTATATTAACAAGATAGAGTTAAGAAAGAAGGATATTATACCCTTCCTCTAGGTATTAAACTGACTTAACTTCACATCATGCGAGCTATATTGTCATTACAGGGATCCAACTAATTCCTAACTCTAGTCACAAAATGTCCTGAATTCTACAACTGCAGCTCTGAGTCAAGTCCTTTGTACTGAACAATAGTGATTGTGGATCAAATTTATCACAGTGAAACTGGGTTACTTTAAGGGCTGTTGTCCAATAATGAACAGCTTGCCCTACAAACAGATGTCATATCATTTTGACATCTTGACAGACCGTAACAGATATAGGTGGACCAAACCCTTCACTCATGTTACCCTGCTGGCTTTGTCTACTGCTGAAAGAAGTGGGTCATACTGCTCTATGCACATTCCAGTTGCCTGGTGGGTGGATTAGTTGCCTCAGGCCCTGCTTATTCTCCAGTTACATTGATTGAACTGCAAGACAGAGTGTGTGTGTGTGTGTGTGTGTGTGTGTGTGTGTGTGTGTGTGTGTGTGTGTGTGTGTGTGTGTGTGTGTGTGTGTGTGTGTGTGTGTGTGTGTGTGTGTGTGTGTGTGAGTGTGTGTGTGTGTGTGTGTGTGTGTGTGTGTGTGTGTGTGTGTGTGTGTGTGTGTGTGTGTGTGTGTGTGTGTGTGTGTGTGTGTGTGCGTCTGTATGTCTATCTATCTGCCTACCTATGTGTGTGTGTGTGTGTGTGTGTGTGTGTGTGTGTGTCTGTCTGTCTGTCTGCCTACATATGTGTGTGTGTGTGTGTGTGTGTGTGTGTGTGTGTGTGTGTCTGTCTGTCTGCCTACATATGTGTGTGTGTGTGTGTGTGTGTGTGTGTGTGTGTGTGTGTGTGTGTGTGTGTGTGTGTGTGTGTGTGTGTGTGTGTGTGAATTTGTTTGTCTCTCTGTCTTTCTGCCTCTGTGTGTGTGAGTTTGTGTCTGTGAATGTTTGTGAGTTTTGTGGACTGTAGTCTTTGGCCATAATCGTTACATATACTATAATGACTGCCAATATTCATCCATGCACTAAAGCTCTGTAGCTCTCCAGTTCATTTTTCACTATCATTCAGCTTTCTCTGTGCTATACTGATTTGATGACATTGCACTGTGGTTTTATGATTTTGATGACAACTGTAAATACATGGTACTGAATTGTGCTCAGACTCACAGAGGGGTTCCCATTGGAAGTGGCTTTGCATCAGGGCTCAGCTTTAAGCCAACTGCTGTTCAAACTGGTGATGATCTACATAAGCAACCAGCTGGAGGGGTCAAATTACCAAAACTGTTATATGCAGACAATGTGGCATTACAAGCAAATTCTAAACAGGGACTTCAGCAAATGATGGGGGGCTGGAATACAAACTTAAGGCACTTTCGACACCATTCCCCACTCGGGTATTACAGAAAAACTCACCAGCCTGAACATAAACCCCTACGTCACGAGATGGGTTGCCAACTGGCTTACAGACAGAACTCACATGGTAAGAATAGCAGGCTCCAGGTCCAACCCTAAACCAGTCACAAGTAGTGTCCCACAAGGCTCGGTCCTGGGACCCCTACTGTTCGGCATATACTTCTCAGAAGTACAGGTAAACACAGGAGGACTATGACTAACCAAGTTCACCGATGACTGCAAACTGGAAGCCATAAATGACTCTCCGGCTGATACAGACATCCTCCAAAAGGGCCTTACTGAGACGGACACCTGGTGTCAGTCATGGCCTCAAGCTAAATGCCAAAAAATGCATAGTCATCCCATCTGGGAAAAACAAAACACCCACGAATTTCCACATAGGTGGCAGTCCCCTTAATACAGAAGAGGTAATAAGAGATCTGGGGACCCAGGTAGATAGTAATCTCTCCTTTGATAATCATATTGCCAAAGTAGTTAGGAAATCCTTCTATGTGGCCCATCTAATTACTAAAGGGTTTGTATCTAGAAATAAAGAGGTTATAGTGCCCCTCTACTCCTCACTCATTAGACTCATCATAGAGTACAATGCCCCATTTGGGATGCACCTCACAAGACACTTCCAACAGCTGGAAAGACCACAAAAGTACCTCACCAAGAGGATTACTGCCCTCAAACATATGTCCTATGCAGCCCGATTGAAAAATCTCTGGCTGTACTTAGTGGCATATCACTTACTCAGAGGTGATCTCTGCCTGACTTACAAAGCCATGTCCTTGCTTGACAAAGGATCAGTTAATTAATCAATGGGGAGGCGAAAGCCGATACACTCTGGCTAGGCTTATAAATGCCCTCGGACAGAGAGCCTAGTACCTACCTATGAACCTATGAACCTATGGGATGAAAATGAGTACAGACAAGATGGATGTCATTACAGCAAATTGGGAAGCTCAGCAGTAGATGAAACTTGACAGCAAAGGGAAAACAGTGGAGTAAGATAAAAGCTTCACATATCTAGGAGGGGTAGCTGAGGAGAAGGGAAATCAGAAAGCTAGAATCAGAGGAGATGCAACCAACTGGCAAAGAGTGTCAGAGGTTGTATGTGAGACAAGAATGCAGAAGAAGCTGAAAAGTAAAGTCTACAAAACAGTGATGTGTGACCAGTATGTCTGTGTGACAGAGAAATCTGGACAGTGAAGGCAGAGCAGTTGAGGATGCTTGAGATGACAGAGATGAAGTGCATAAGAGGGGCAGTAAAATACACACTGTTGGACAGATGAAGAAGAAAAGACATCAGTGCAGAAGCCAAAGTATCCCCAGTTGTAGAGAAGGTCAATGAGAACTGACTATGGTAGTTCAGTGACATGTGCAGAACAGGAAAATATGATTTAGTAAAGCAAATTTGAGAGACAGGGAGAAAACAAGATGAGACAAGGATGTCATGCCAAGGGATGGATGAATTGTTAAAAAGACTATGTCTGACAGTCAGACATGACTGTCACATAAGGTTGGAGACCGACACCGAATTGTGAGAAGTGACAATAGTTGATACAACATCCCATCCCCATATAGAAAAATGGGAAAAAAGGGAGCTGATGATGATGATGATGATGTGAATACATGATGCTGTCCATTTGGGATGAAAGTTATGGAATCCAATTATCTGTTAATGGAGGTATGGACATTGTTGGGTAGCAGTCATACACAAAGTACGATACAATGCACGTTGTCTTCCTTCTACTTTGAAAACTATGTGGTGTTTATCTCTATACAATGATATGGGATGTTAGGCTATCTCTGTGGATAGACTCCACACCACTTTCCAAATCCTTCTGGAAGCCAGATTCAGACATAGTATAAGGATTCAACAATGTTGTAATGATAATGGTATTCATTTGACATTTAGTTGAACAAATCATTTTAACCATTTTATCCCTTTTATAGACAAAGGAAAAGTACAAAATGTTTTACAAATAGGATAACAGGCTTATTAGAATCATCTTACAAACTGAGGTGAAGCTAAAGGAATTCATTCAGTCTCTCTCTCTCTCTCTTTTATATTGAAGATTTTGAGTAGATAATGTAATCGTGTAGAAAGAATCAACAAAATGAATGGATAAGGCTCTGTGCTGGAGGAAAAAATGTCATTCAAGTTAAGAGACCATTGCTATAGATTGTAATTGTTCTGTGTAAAGAATTAGACAAAGAGAAAAAAAACATGGATAAACATCAGAACATAAATGACATGGAGTGCACTACAATGAAGGTTAAAACTGTAATGTACATATGGTCATTTGAATTCATAGGTTCATAGTTTCATAGGTGTGTACTAGCAGGAGCCTTTACAAGCCAAGCCCAAAAATATTTCTTGGCACCATGCCACCCAATGTTAGTTCACAGTGCCTCTATCCAGTAGAGCAACTGGAGTGATTCCTGGGATGAACTTTCTGTTACTCTTCCACTCGTTGAGATTTAGGTTCATAGGTTCATAGGTTCATACTAGGCTATCTGCCCTAGGGCATTTATAAGCCTAGCCAGAGTGTGTTTGGCTTTCGCCACCCATTTTAAATTAATTTTGCTATGCCTTTTTTTGAGGTTAGTATACTGTGCCTCTGTCTAACAGTGACACAGAAGTGATAGCCGGGGTAAACCTACGATCTCCCATCCACTCATCAAGATTCCTCTTGAAGAGATTCAATGTGGGACTCTGCCTAACCTGGACTGGGATTTTATTCCAGAGTGAAGGGAGCCTCTGGGTTATGAATCTGTCCCTCCAGCATGTCCTATTTATTTCAGTGCTGAGGTTCAAGTCTCTCGAGCGCGTAGCTCGATGGGATTTGGATTTTCTGAGGTGCAGCATGTCCATTAATTCTGGGTTGGACATGGCTTTATATGTCAGGCACAGATCGCCTCTGAGCAGGCGGTATGCCACTGAGTAGAGCTGGAGTTTCTTTAACCGGGCAGCATATGGCATCTGTTTGAGCCCTTTGATCCTCTTGGTGAGGTACTTTTGGGGTCTTTCCAGTTGCTGCAGGTGTCTGGTAAGGTACATCCCAAAAGGGGCATTGTACTCAATTATGGGCCTGATGAGGGATGAGTAAAGAGATACGATGACCTCCCCTGATCTAGATGTGAATCCCTTCATGATTAGGTGGGCTATTTAAAATGTTTTTCTAACCACTTTGGCCACGTGGTTGTCAAATGAGAGATTGCTATCAACTTGGGTCCCCAGGTCCCTAATGACTTCTTCTGTACTTAATGGATTACCACCTATGTGGTAATTTGTGGGCACTTTGTTTTTGCCAAAGGGGATGACTATACACTTTTTGGCGTTTAGCTTGAGGCCATGGCTCTGGCACCAGTTGTCTGTTTCTATGAGGCCCTTTTGGAGGATGCTTGTGTCGGCTGAAGAGTTGATTATGGGGCCCAGTTTGCAGTCATCTGCGAACTTGGTCAGCCACAGTCCTTCCGTGTTGGCCTGTACCGCCGAGAAATATATACCGAACAAGAGAGGTCCCAGGACTGAGCCTTGTGGGACGCCACTTGTAACTGGTTTGGAGTCTGACATGGCTCCAGCAATTCTAACCATGTGGGTTCTGTCCTTGAGCCAGTTTGCAACCCATCTAGTGACATAGGGGTTTATATTTAAGCTGGTGAGCTTATCTATAATGCCCGAGTGGGTATTGTATCGAAGGCTTTTGCGAGGTCCAGGTAGGCTGTGTGGACCACCTTCCCCTCGTCAATGGCCTTGGTGACTGTTTCAAGGAAATCGACCAGGCTTAAGAGGCAGGATCTTCCCTTAACAAAGCCAAACTGGGTAGGATCCAGTGTCTGTAGGTCCCCAATATCTTTATTTATGAGGTCCATGATGATCCTTTCCATAGCTTTGCAGACCAAGCTAGTCAGGCTTATGGGGCGATAGTTTCCAGGATCCGTTGAGGCACCACCTTTGTGGAGAGGGACCACTGTTGCTGTACGCCACTCTTTGGGTACATATCCTGTAGTAAGGCTAAGATTGAACAGTAGTTTTATGTTTGGGTTTAGCTCTTCTTGGAGTTCATGTAGGACGAGCCGGGACACCATCTGGTCCCATTGATGCTGTGTTTTTGCTTTGGAGAGGGCGGCTCTTACCTGAGCATCTGAGATGTCAGGGGCAGCACTCTGTTGGGATAGATATTTGCCCTTTTGGTGGGGAGAGGGGAGAAGTTTGCACTGAACCTGTCAGCTAGGATGTTGGCAATGTCTGTGGGCTCAGTGTATTTTTGTCATTTTGGACTAATTCTGAGCATATCTGGGAATTCCCACCCAGGTTCCTAACATAACTAAAGAAAGCCTTGTGATTATCCTTAGTGTCCTGTGCAATTTTTCTCTCGAAGCTGGCCTTAGACGATTTTATGAGTGCCCGTAGTTTTTTGCTAATACTGATCAGAGGTGCCTTCCCTTTTTGGGATTTTGCTCTATCATGTAGTAGCTTCCTCCTTCTATTGTATAGTTTGTTTATGGCTGGGGTCCACCAGACAGGACGTCTGCCTTTGGAGGATTGGGTCTTGGTTTTATTTGGGATTGCATGATCCATGCATTCCTGAAGGTGTTCATAGAATGCGTTTATAAAGGATTCTGTGGACTGGGCCGTATTTTCCACAGGCCCGGGGGCTTTGAAGGATTTCGCCTCGGTTTTGAGGCGTGTGAAATTTGCTTCAGAGAAGTTTTTCACTGTAGTTTTCTGGGCAGGGGGTGGGGTCGGGATGTGAATATCCAGTGAGATTAGTTTATGGTCTGATCTTACCAGTGAGGGATACACTTCTGGTCTGGAGCATAGTGTCCCCATGTTGGTGATGATCAGGTCCAGTATGTTTTCCCCTCTTGTGGGAGTGGTAACAAGTTGTTCCATAGCATTTGAGTTTATAAATTCTAGGAACCTTTGGGCTAGGGTATTGGAGCTAGAGTAATGCTCCCAGTCTATGTTTGGGTAGTTGAAGTCGCCCAATATAATGGTGTTTGGAGAGACCTTCATATTTTCCAGTATTCTCAGGAAGGCCAAGTGGGGTTCCTGTGTTTGGGAGGGTGGTCTGTAGCAGGCTATAAACTAGAAGGCAGTTTTACCCACAGTTAGTTGCACATGGATAGTCTCTGATGCTTCGTGCTGTGCCACCAACCTGGAGGTGTGGGAATCTTTGACGAATATTGATACTCCCACTCCTTTTGTGGTTCGGTCCAAGTTTTGGGGCCGAAAAGCATGGTATGAGGTATAACCTGGTAGTGCTGGGGTGCTCTCGGGAGCCTTGAACCAGGTTTCTGTTACTGCACAGATATCGATGTTCTCCATGCTAAGGAGAGTTTCGAGTGCGTGCATCTTGAGGTTTAGACTTCTGGCGTTAAGTAGCATTACTCTTAGTTTATTATCCCTTGTGATACCTATGGAGGTGGGTTTGTCTTTTGAGCCTTTCCTAAAAAAGGCACTATGGGGGTAGCAAGAGCCTTTGCCAATATCTGAAAGCCCAGGGGTGACAGGTGCAAGCCGTCCCTAGCGAAGCATCGTGGTTTGTCGAGCATGTCATCCCAGGCTGACAGGCATTGGATCCCCTTTGAATGACACCAACACTTAAGCCAATTGTTGAAATTGATCATCTTGTCTTCATATTGTGGCATCATTCTTGGTGAGGGTAAGATGCTACTCAAGGTCAGGGTCATACCGGCCTGGGCTACATACTCAGAGAGCTCCTCTATGTCTCTTTTCATGTAGTCCAGGGAGGTACATCTCAGGTCATTCACACCAGCATGGACAATGACTGAGTCATATTTGTACTTGCCTTGGAGTGACCTGAGTGCTTGTGTTATGTGGCAGATCCTAGCGCCCGACAGGCAGCTCACCATGACCTTCTCCTTGTTCAGCCTGGTGAGCGGGACGTCAGTGTGCCTGACGATAGAGTCACCTATTACAAGTGTATCAGGTGTGTTGTTTAGCCTTAAGGGCTGTGACTGTCGGCACACTGGCTTTGTGAGCTATGTGTTGCACGTGTTTTGTTTTGGGGTAGCGGTTGCTTGGGTGTCTGCTTTGGAGGTCTCTGCTGCTTAGGCAGATTTTTATTTAGAGCCTCCGAGTATGTTTTTGTGTGTTTATGTGTTTGGTTTGTTGTCGTGGTAGGTCTATGTGAGACTGGAATTGTAGTGAGTGTGGTTTCCTTCTCCTCCTGACAGGTTACGCCAGTACTGAGTTGAGAGAGCTTAGCCTCCAGTTTGGCTATATGGTTGCATCTCTCACATGTGTTGGAATTTGTTGGGAGGAGGAGAGGGTTGTCTGTGTACATGAGGCAGTTGTAACAGTTGTCTCATGAAGAGGAACATCGAGGTGTTCTGCTTGACATGAATGGGAAGCTTATTCCAGAGTATGGGCAGTCTTTGGGAGATGAACCTGTCCATCCAGCATGTTTTGCTGATTGTGGTAGTGAGGTTGTAATCTCTAGAGAGTGTAGCACAGGGGGATTGGAATTTCTTTAGGTGTAGCATTTCAAGTAGGGCTGGGTTGGACATGGCTTTGTAAGTCAAGCAGAGATCACCTCTGAGTAGATGATAAAAGACTGAGAACAGCTGAAGTTTCTTGAGTCTGTCCATGTAGGATATGTGTTTAAGGCCTAGGATCCTTTTTATTAACCACTTTTGTGGCCTCTCCAGCTGTTGTAGGTGTCTGGTCAGGTACATGACAAATGGGGAATTATATTTGATGATTGGTCTAACGAGGGATGAGTAGAGAGGGATGATGGCCTCATTCTTCCTGGATGTGAAACATTTGGTTATAAGATGTGCCACATAGAAGAACTTTCTGACCACAGTGGCAACGTGGTGATCGAAGGTGAGGTGGCTGTCGACCTGGGTGCCCAGATCTGTTATGGCCTCTTCAGTGTTTAGTGGACTCCCATCAATGTGGTAATTCATGGGAGCTGAGTTTTTTCCAAAGGGAATGATAACACATGTTTTGGTGTTAAGCTTAAGGCCATGGTTCCAAGACCAGTCATTGGTCTCAGAGAGGCCCTATTGTAGGATGTCTGCATCACTTGGGGAGTTGATAGTGACTCCTAACTTGCAGTCATCAGCAAACTTGGTCACCCAGAGTCCCTCTCTGCTGATTTGGAGTTCTGAGAAGTAGATTCCAAACAGGAGAGGGCCTAGGACCAAGCCCTGAGGGACTCCACTCGTGGCTGTTGACAGTCTGACTTGGAATCTGCAAATTTCACTCTGTGGGTCCTGTCTGTGAGGCAATTTGCAACCCACCTAGTGATATAAGGATTGATGCTTAGTTTGGTGAGTTTATCAATGATACCCCAGTGGGGAATGGTATCAAAGGGCTTGGCCAAGTCAAGGTAGGCTGTATGCACTGCCTTACCCTCATCCACAGCCTTGGTGACTGCCTCAAAGAAGTCAACCAGGTGAAGCAGGCAGGATCTCCCCTTGATGAAGCCAAACTGTGTGAGGTCAAGAGTTTGGAGATTGCCTATATCTTTGTTGAGCAAGTCCATGATGATGTGCCTATATCTTTGTTGAGCACGTCCATGATGATGCACTCCATAGCTTTGCATACCAGACTCATCAGGCTAATTTATTTATTTATATTTACTAACATTTGTTTTCAGTGGAGACCCGAGGAGAAAAGCTCCAGTTATATTTAATATACATGTTAACAGAAAATACAAGATAAATTTAGTTACATTCAGTGTACGTTTTACAGAGAAAAACAATTTACAGTTGGTTACAATTCATTTAACATTTTGCAGAAAAAAGATTCCCATTTAGTCTACAGTATGAGAAAGTTGTGTAGTAATGGTAAAACAAGGTCCAGGTACATCTAGAAATCGGGTCTATATTGCAACATCGAATGCTTAAAACAGCGAACAATGTTACAATCCATAGAACAGCGATTTCTTTCCTAGGGAAAGAAATCGCTGTTCCAACCCCTGCAAAAAAAAAATTACAGACTTCCAAACGCATACACACATACCCAATCCTAATTATACCCCCCAAAAAACAGTAAACAACTAAATACACATATGCACATAAAAAACATACATTTAACGAAAAAAAAAACAGTAAACATTTTAAACCATATGCACTTACCTTAACCTGCACTCTAACCCTAAGGTCAGTAACTCTCGCACATTTATATAAACAGCTCCAAACACATACACACTTACCTTAACCCTGATTCTACCCCCCAAACAAAAGTAAACAACTGAAAACACATGCACACATAACTCAACCATACATCTAACACAAAATATAAAACATTAAACACTTTCATACATATGCACTTACCTTAACCCTCACCCTAACCCTGAGGTCAGTAACTCTTGCACAATCATGCTCGGAAGCTATATCGGACAAGAGACCACACTACACTTCAGAACATGGCAAAAACAACAAAGCGGTCAAGCGACTTCTTTCCCAGGGAAAGAATTAGCTGAACAGCCACTTCGCTGTTTTGCCTGTTCGCACTACATGTGTCGACGAAAATGCATTCGACTTAATGCATTTTCGTTATACTCATAGGAACCCCTAGAAATCTGCTAGCCATATCTAAAGATAAAGCCAAAAGAGGAGTAAGATATATACATAATAGGAAGAGTAGAGAAGGGATTAAGAGTAGGAAAGTATACCAGCATGAGGCCTTGTATATGTAAAAAATATTTAGAGAGGAATAATACAATGTGATTAGAAAGTGTATTTGTTTTATAATTGAGAGATTTGGTAGGCTGTTTTTAGCAGTCTAGGTAGAATGGGTGGGAGTTAAGAACTTTGAAAGTGGGGGTTAGGAGAGGTTATGGCAGGGACAAGTTTTGGAGTTGAGCAGATGCTGTTTAAGTTCCTTTTTAAAATGAGATGGGTGTATAATGGCACGTAATAGGGTGATAGTTCCCAGGGTCTGTTGTTGCTCCCCCTTTATGGAGAGGGATGAATGTAGCAGTGCACCATTCAATAGGACAAAGCCTGAGGTAAGGCTGTGATTGAACAGGGCACACAGGTGTGGTCCCAGTTCATTTTGTAGTTCATGTGGGATGCAGCCAGGGATATTATCAGGTCCCATGGATGCTGTATCCTTGGCTTTGGAAAATCCAGCTTTTACCTGTGCTGCAGAAATGGTGGGTACCAGGCTTTCTTTGGGTATTGTGATAGGGCTTTTGGGGGGGTAAAGTTGGCACTGAATCTGTTGGTCAGTATGTTGGTTATATCTGTTGGCTCGGTATAGGAGGTACCATTGTGCAATAACTTGGAGCAAATCTGAGTTTTGCCTTGGAGGTTCTTGATATAGCTATAAAAGGCTTTGTGGTTGTTTTTGGTGTCAGCTGCAATTCTGCCTTCATAGCTGGCTTTAGAGGATTTGATAAGGAATCTGAAATTTGTGTTGATTCTGGCAAGGGAGTTTTTCCAGTCTTGTGACTTCGTTTTTTTATGCAACAGGATCTTCCTTCTGTTCTATAGATTATTGATGGCTGGGGACCACCAAATTGGCTTCCTTTTTTTGGAGGAGAGCATCTTGGTTCTATTTGATATGGCAAGATCCATGCATTTGTTTATCTGCTCGTACAGTGCATTGATGTATGATTCGGCAGTCATGCAGCTATTTTCCATTTGCATGGGTGCCAAGAAGTTCGGCACCTCCGTTTTTAGGAGCCCAAAATCAGCTTTGGAGAAGTTTTTCAGGGTGGTCACCTTGGCAGGGGGTGTAGGTGAGATGGAGATTTCCATGGTGATCAGTCTGTGGTCGGATTTAACTAGGGAGGAGTTGACTATAGGTGTGGAGCAATGGTCTCCCATGTTGGTGATAACCAGGTTGAGAATGTTGCTTCCTCTAGTGGGGGTCAGAATGAGCTGGTCCAAGGCATTGGAACTGATAAATTTCAGGAAGCACTGGGCATGTACATTAGTACTAGAATAGTTTTTCCATTTGGTGGAAGAGTAGTTGAAGTCACCCAGTATGAGATTATTGGACTGCACCTTGATAGATTCCAGGGTGCTTAGGAAGTTGGAGTGAGAGTCAAGGGACATGGTTGGGGTTCTGTAGCAGGCTATGACTTCCATCTCCATCTTACCCAGTGTTAATTGTACCTGAAACATCTCAGATGCATTATGCTGGGCTACCAGTCTAAAGGTGTGTGTATCCTTTATGAATATGGAGACACCACCACCTTTGGAGCTTCTGGCTGTATTCTGGGGCTGAAAGGTATGGAATGAGTTGTAGCCTGGGAGTGCAGGGGTGCTTTCTGCCTCTTTAAACCAGGTCTCTGTTGCAGCACAGATGTTGACATTCTCAATTTTTAGGAGAGATTTGAATGGGTGCATCCTGAAATTTAGATTTCTAGCATTGAGCAGCATGACCCTCAGATTGCATTTGTTTGTAGCTGTTACGGTGGAATTTTGGAACTGACATTTGGATTAATATACAGACATATATTCAAGGTCTAAATTGAGAGGTGATAAAATCAGCAAGAAAAGGAGAGTAACATTACTGGAAATGGATTCATCCTCAAGTCTTGATAAATATCTTCACATGGTGGACCCTGTTTTCACAAATCTCACCAAGACGATATGAATATATAGACTGTATTTTATATTGCATATATCATGGACAGAAATAGCTTAAAAATAATAAAGATAGCTGGGTGCACAAGTCCCAGGATAAAAAGTGCCCAATCCCAGTATGCAAACTGGTGCCAGGACTGGAAAAAATAACAGAGTAGAATCCTCAAGTCACACAAACATTCCTACAATGAGGTTAGGATAACTTCAGCTTTCCCAGTGTGAAAACAGAAACTGAGAAAAAGAAGTGCCATTGAACTTTTTAGGATAAAATGCAATTAATGGCTAGTAAATACACTGCCTGGATGTGAGCAAAGAAGATCATAGGATCATAGGAAGTTAGTAGGCTATTGGCCCCAAGGCCCTTATAAGTCAAGCCAAGAGTTTATCCCATGTATAGAAAAATCAGCACTTGATGCCCCTGTCCAGTAGGGGCACAGGTGGAATCCCAGGGATGTATTTTCTATTTCCCATCCAGTTATCCAGGTTGTGCTTAAAAAGGGGTAAAGAGGTACTCTACTTGACGTGGAGAAGGAGTTTATTCCACAGATGGGGGACTCTCTGGGACACAAATCTGTCCCACCAACAAGTCCTATTGATGTCACAAACCAGGTTAAAGCCTCACATGTGGGTTACTCAAGTGGAGCTTGACTTGTGGATATGCAGCGGTCCCATCAAGATGGGGTCCGAGTTCACCTTGCATACCAGACAGAGGTCATCTCTGAGGAGTCTGTATGAAAATGAGTAGAGGGATAGGGTTTTTAGCCTATTTGTGTGTGGTAGATTTTTGAGGCCCTGGATTTTCCTGGTGAGGAACCTCTGTAGTCTCGCCAGCTGCTGCATGTGCTTTGCAAGGCACATGCTGAATGGGGCATTGTACTCTGTAATGGGCCTTATAAGGGAAGAATACAGGAATGTTATGACCTCCTTGTCCCTGGATGAGATACCCTTACTTATGAGGTGGGCCATGTAGAAAGATTTCTGTACAATGGAAGCAACATGGTGGTCAAAAGTCAGGTTGCTATCAATCTGGGTGCACAAATCCCTCGCAAGTGACAGCATGCTTAGGACGTTGTTATTAATGTGATAATTTGTGGGGATATCACTCTCTCCAAAGGGAATGATGATGCATTTTTTTGTATTCAGCATGAGGCCATGTTTTTGGCACCTGCCATTTGTTTGGGTGAGACCCTCTTGGAGGATGTCCACATCACTAGGGCAATTGATGACAGCACCCAGCTTGCAGTCATTTGCAAACTTGGTCAGCCATAGCCCACTGGTTTTTGCCTGCACCTCAGAAAAGTATATCTCAAATGACAGAGGCTTCAAGACCGAACCCTGGGGTACGCCACTCAATATTGGTCTACTGCTTGAGGTGGCTTCCCCTATTTTGAATAGGTGGGTTCTATCAGCAAGCCATTTGGCTAACCATCTGGTAACATATGGATTGATGCCTAGTTGAGAATGTTTATCTATTATGGCTGAGTGGGGACAGTGTCAAAGGTTTTGACCAGGTCAAGATAGGTGGTGTGCACTGTCTTCCCCTTTTTCCCATGGCTTTGGTGACTGTCTCAAAAAAGCCGACCAAATTTATTTAACAGACATCACCTCCCCTTGACAAAGCCAAATTGTGCGGGATTGAGTGTTTGGAGGTTGCCTATGTCCTTGTTAATAAGGTCCATGATTATCCATTCCATGATTTTGTAGATCAGGCTAGTTAGGCTGATGGGGCTATAATTTCCTGGATTGTGGATGCTCTACTTTTTTGTAAAGGGATGACAGTGGCTGTCCTCCAATCAGCTGGGACAAAGTTGGTACTCAGGTTTTGGTTGAATAGGATGCCTAATGGTGCTGCAAGTTCCTGCCTGAGTTCATGTAGGATGCAGCCTGGGATGTTATTGGGTCCCATGGAGGCTGTATTTTTTGCTTTTGAGAGAGCAGTGATGACCTGACCCCCAGAAATAAGGGGAAGGAGGCAGGTACTGGGAATGTCCTGATTAACTGATGGGGGGAACAAAGTTGTGAAATTTTCACTGAATCTATCAGCCAGCAAGTTTGCTATATCTACGGCATTTGTATATGTGGTGTTCTTCACTACCAGTTCTGAACAGATCTGGGTGCTACCTTTGAACTTAAGAACATATGTGAAGAAGGCCTTATGATTGCCTCTAGTAGATGTGGCCAATTTGCACTCAAAGTTTGTGCTCTTATTTGCTTGTTTAGGCTAAGGAGAGATTTATTTATTTTTATTTTTATTTTGTTTTATTTAACATTTGTTAACCAGGAAAGTTCAACTCAGAACAAAGCCAATTTTCAGGGGAGGCCCACGGAGAAACACTCCAGACACATGTCTTTGTAAGATGGGAGAAAACCGGAGCACCCAGAGGAAACCAACACAAATGCAGGGAAGACATGCAGACTCCACACAGAAAGCACCCCAGCCAAGAATAGAACTGAAGAACCTCTTGCTGTGAGGCAACAATGCTACTGCTGCACCACCACTGCGCCATTCCAAGTTGAAACTGCCCTGTGTGAGACTGCTTCCAGTTGGGCACCTGCTCCTTCTTGGTCCTGGACAGCAATTTTGTTTTGCTACAGAGTTTATTTATTGCAGATGTTCACTAGACAGGTTTACTCTTCCTTGTGGAGGATGATTTAGTCCTGTCAGGTATTCCTGATTCCATATATCTGTATAAATGTTCATATAGTAATTTGGAAAACCTAAAAGAAAATTAACCAGAAAAGGTAAAGAGAAAACACTGTCTGTGAAGGATTCTGCCATTGGTCAGCAAAAAGCAGTTTAAGCTTCAGCCTTGGTTCAAGAGACGGCTTCCAGTAATCTAGAGGAAAAATAAATCGAATGTACTCAGAGGTGATTACAATAATTGAAACATAGAAGGACTATATACATTCAAACAACTAAAGGCAGGAAAAATAGAAGAAGCTTTAACTAGCCATTCAGAAGAACTGGTAAAACTTCAAAAATCAGAGGTTAACATGAAGACAAAGCTGGCTGAATATGAAGTTTCTCAAATAAAAAAAGTTTAAAAAATAGTAGAGTTAGAAGACAGAGCACACAAAGAAAATCTGAGATTGTCTGATGTACCAGAGATACTGGAAGGACCAGACTCTGTTAATTTTATGAAAAATAAATAAATAAGCAACTGGACTGGTGTTCCACAGCAGAATTTGTTAATTGCAAGGGCACATGTAGTGTATGTTCTAAACTTGGCAATGAAAAAGTAGTCAACATCTATGTTAATAAAGATGCAATCATACCAGCAGAAAGAGCTGATCCTGACAAAATTTGTGTCAGAAGGGCAAACTATTAAAAATGGAGACAAAAGGGTATTTGTAAAAAAATATTATTTATTGAACACCAGGAAGAAGAGAAGCAAATTTATCCCAGCAATCAGGGGATGCTGAAAGGCAGGTATAAGATTCAAGCCGCTGTATCCAGCATACCTCTCAACTGTACAGATTTTCAGAGAATGTCCAGATTTTTGCCTCATAATTTTGAGCTGTTTTTCATATAATTCTGTTTTTCAGTGGCAAATCATTGAAGACTGAAGTAAAAAATAATGACAGCCATTCAAGTTTTAGACTTCATACTCTTCAGAAAATCCATGTGAATGCAAAACCTGTTATTCTATCAACTTTCTAAGTTTGTAAGAGCAATATTTAAATTGTCCCTATTTTGGGGTCTTTGTCCCCCCATTATTTATGACTTTGTCCAGATTTCTTGCTCTAAGAGGTTGTGAGGTATGGTATCCAGTTGTCATGAAAGTGTTTTTTCTTGGAGGATTGAAGTAATTTCTTGACACAAAACGGGCTAGGAAATAAAAAAGTTTATCCAACAAAAAATGAGTCAGCAAGCAAAAGGAGGCTCTGCTTTTCATTCTTCTGATAGTAAGGTTCATAGAGAGACTTTGTCAGTGAAACGTTTCCCAATTTTCTAAAGGAAAATGCTTGAGAAATAGTAAAGAAAACAGGAGTTTATCAGAAGAATCAGCAGTACCTTGGACTTGAACTGGAGTCTGATGTTGGGAGATGGAGATGACCAGGAAGAAGGCCAGCCACTATGAAATTAGTGAATAAATGGAAGACTATAAAGCATCTTATCACATTTGTTAAATATGGTTTAGCAAGAAAAAGTGGCTGAAAAACACTAGACTTTTGCTGACTTTGTTAATCTTGTGGGTGGACTGTAAAGCATGTACCCCACTTTATATCATTAATGTTCAGAAGGACACTAAAAGGGAAAAACTTTCTATAAGTAAAACAATTTTTGTTCTTAGTATTTGTATAAAATATTGCATGATATAAACTGCATGTTATATGCAATAAAACAATTTTGTGTAGTGTGTAGAGAGAGGTATTTTAAACGTAGGGGAGGTTTTTCAGTGACTGTTGTGTGTGTTAAAGACATTAAACTAAACAAGCACTTTTTAGTTGTAAGAAATATAGGTTTTAAGGTATAACAAGAGAAAAAAAGCAGGTTTAATGTTCATATGCTGTGATTCTGGGCTGCGGGGTTGGGGGTGGGGTGTAAAATGCACTGATTATATTATATGTAGAACTGAGATATTTTCTCTTTATATTTTACAAGGGTGAATATCTAAATTACTACATTTGGCTTAAGCTGTAATCAGGCATTTTTGTAAGCATGCAGGCAGGAAAATAAGACTAAATGATGAAAACCATGAACATGCCAAGCTTTTTACAACTGCAAAGCTATTAGCTTGTTTGTTTTCCACTGTAAATGTTCAGTGGAGTTTTAGTGTCTGCAGCTGAGGGAGCTGAAAAGAATGACAGCAAACAGTATAGGTTTTGAAACACAGGCTGTAGCATGCCATTTAGCATGGATAACCTTAATTTTAGGTTAGATAATGCCTGTAGGTGCAGCCATCAATTTGGGTAAGTGTTCACTTCTGGAGAATTAAACTTCACGTTTTGAAGATGCACATAGTTTTGTGTGTTTGTTCCAAGTTAATAGGGGATGGGGGTATTTTGTAGTTAGTTTTTTGTTTGAGGGTTTTCATTAAAATGAAAGGTCTTGAAAGCATGACATAGACTGAAATGGAGATGAACTAAAAACTTATAGCAGAACCAGGATAAACACAAACTAAAGTAAATTTCCATGTAGGCAAGCTGTCTGCAGGTGCAAGCAGTTAATCTTGTGAATTTACCACATTCTTTGCTGAGGGAAATGCAAAATATAAAGATACAATGCCAAGCAGTTCAGTGAAAAAATTAAGTTTGAAATTATGGGAAGCGAATAAGAGGTAACAAAATCCCCAGCAGCCTTGATACTTTTATGTGGTTAGTAGAACAGTGTACAATTCAGTTTTATTTAAATATAGCCAATGCACTTTTTTCTTAGGGCTAAATTTAATGTTTTTTAAAAGCATGTAAGCTATTTTTCATATTTGGGAGGGGAAAGGAGATAAGAAAAGAATGACACCAAACATTATAGGTTGGAGCACAGGCTGTGGCATACACTTTAGCGTGGATAACCTTACTTTTAGGTTATATAATGGCTGTAGGTTCAACCATCATTTGGGTAAGTGATCCCTTGTGGAGGATTAAACTTCATGTTTTGAAAATGCACATAGTTTTGTGTATTTGTTCCAAGTTAATAGGGTATGGGGGTATATTATATTTAGTTTTTTATTTGAGGGTTTTCATTAAAACAAAAGGTCTTGAAAGCATGACATAGGTTCAAATGGTGATGAACTAAAAACTTATACCAGAACCAGGATAAACACAAACTAAAGCAGTTTCCCAAAAATACCACCCATCCCCAGTTCAGAATTGTCTTTCATTGCATTAATTAATCTTGTCAAACCAAAAGGTTCATTATCGTAGGATAATCTGTCATTACTGGTGTGGTTACTTAGGGAGCCAACACCTAAGGACATCAAAGGCCACATTTTATACCAAGTAAATGCATATAGATATAAGAAGGTCTGTCATTTGCTTGCACTTATACTTATCTACTATCTATCATTACTACTCATATAAGCACCATCATTAGCATATTATAATTGTCTAGCCTGAATGAATACCACCTTTTCTTTGTCAGTGGTAGACTACAGGCATACTTATACCAGATTACATTTTATTTTAACAGAAGTGACACTTATAGGTGTTCCTCAAGAATGAGCATGTCTCTAGGTATCTAATATTTCTTGTTGAAACTTATTTTAATATTTGTAAAACCATGTTACATGCAGATCATTTGAAAATTTTAACCTAATGCAATCTAACCTAAAAATTTTTAACCTAATGAATTTTTCTTCTTCTCTCAATTAACATATCTGCCTGATATTTCCTGTCTAAACTGTCTATGCATAGTACTCTCTCTGCAGTTAATACCTATGCTGTTAAATGCATCTTTGATGTACTATGTCATGATGTTACTCTGAATTGCATATTACATATTAGAAAGTATTTTTTTTTATTTTAAGGCATTGTTAAATTTCCTTGTATATAACTTAATGCTAACCAAATTTCTCAAACATATTGCTACTGCATTCTCAAAATACTGTACTTTTGCCTTGTAAATATTCCTGTTGTATATTTCTATTTCTGTTTTTGTATTGTTAAGTATCTTACAACTTGAATTGTTAGATTTTTGTTTCCTATTTTTACTAATTACTTTCCTGGAGCTTTTCTCCAAAGCTCTCCACTGCAAAAGGGCTCTGTGGGCCCAGTCAGAATAACTCAGTTAGCAAATGTAAAAATAAACTAACTAAATAAATAACTAAATACATTTTATTTTTAAGCTTACATGATGGGCAATGCAACTGCATTGATACAGAACCTCTATCTAGCTCAGCTAAAGTGACAGTAAATGTTGTTCATACACTATTTATTCAAATTGTTGGCATTTTCATATTTCTCCAAGTACCTCAACAACAAAAGGATAAAGACAAAAGTGCTTACTTATTTGAAAGCTCACAGCTTGATGGATACAATGTTTCCGACAGCATTTACATCTTGAATTATTACTACAATATTTAAGTTGTTTTCAAGCATTAGAGTGTGGACTTCCAAAGCTCCTTTAGTGGGAAATGGTTAATGTTTGCATGTTGGAGACAGATTTTCATTCTTTGTTTTGATAGCAGCATGTGGACATGACATGCAGTCTTTATATTTTGTCTGTGTTCTGCATCACCACTCCCTTGGTCTGGATCCCTAAACTGTTCTTCATGCCAAAGCTTTTGTTCTTCTTAGCAAGCTGTTGAGCAGCTCCTCAGACTATTCATATGGTCAGCCTTTCTTTCAATAACAAAACTCATGAATATCAGTGGGGACATCAACTGACCAGAAAATCAAGTTATGACACAATTCTCACTTTACCACCACGTACATTGCTAAACTCTCTCTCTCTCTCTCTTTTGGCATACATTTCTAAACTAGTAAACTGATTTCCCTGACTCATATGTAAGCAGTCCTGAAATATTTCTTTGCATTTTTTTCATACTGAAGTTAAATGTTAATTCCTGGTACTCCTACATAAAATCATAGTGAAAACAATAGTTCTGCACTTATGCAACTTATTAATTATTTGCAGTGTTTTTTATAATGCACATAGTAAGCTTTGATTAAGTTATACTTATTTATGTTTATATTATTTAATGCATACCTTGTATTACCTAAATCTGACATATACTTAATATAAGGATTATTAAGCATTGCTTCTGATTTGCTGTTCTCTGTTGGATTCATCAACATTTAAACTCCTGTAATGCAGTCTGTGTGATAAGTCTGAGATCAACCTCAAACAAACCTTTTTATGTCATGGTGGTTGGTTATGACATACATAAATCATATTACTTCTGGGATTCTATGAGTGGCCTTCCCTTTGAGGTTTAACCAGCCCTGCTGATCAGAATGTAAAGCAAGGCTGTTTAGTATTGCTGCATATTAAATATTTCTCCAGCTGTAATGCACATTACTGCTTGTGTCTAGGCGTCCTTTACAATATGACATAATGAAGGATGTAGTTCTAGGGCCTCCCTTATAACAATACAATTAATATGTGCTGTTTACTATGAGCATTTTTCTTTCACAGTATACTGGGGCAAGAGTTGTAAGGAAAACAAATTTAAGGTAGCAACTGTGGAAAGTAGTTTAGCTGTAATTGGTAATCTGTGTGAACTAAGATTCTTGAGCACCAGAGTTAGAAAAATACATTTTTTTCCATTTAACACTGGATTATAAACATAAGGGTCACTGTCCTACCAGAGCAAAGTTTCCATTTGGTCTATAGGGGTTCGTGGACTGAAGGTATCTTCTGGATGAGCATGGTCACCCGAAGTTGTATGCTGCTGTATTTATATTAGTGCATAATGGCATTTCTGTATAACAGAGCTTCTGGCAGTTATTTTTGTCAAAAATATCATGGTGGATTATAATGAATGAGTATGCATTATTCTCTAGTACATTTGGATGAGCATAAAACATGGTGTAGTTTCATGAACAAGTGCATAGAACATAGTGAAGATGCCAACAACTCCATCAACAACTCATCAGTGTAAAGCAGATCAGGATAGATGAAATAAATCAATGGACTGCTTAATAAATGATAAAATTATAATGTATTAACAACTCAATGCATGTTTCACACATAAAATCACTCTGTGTTATGTCATGATAATATACACTGATAACAAAACTCTCTTATGTAAACGGCATAAAAAAAGTCTTATTTCCCCCCAAAAAAAGCACATCCATGGAACATAAACTTAGGTGAAACATCTATTAGGCGAAGAAAAATCACAAAGTGCATTCACTACCAAATAAATAGCAAATTATTTAGGAGAGTAAGGAAATTGTTTACTTGTTAACACTAAAATCAATGAAAGAATCACACTGCAACAAGGAAAAACATATGTTTTAAAAGTTTACCATTTGTCTTGGTCAAAGGAGCTCACAAGAGGGCAGTGGATAATTGCATCAGATATGTGGTGAATTGGGGTACTCCTGTTTGTTGCAATTTGAAGGGAACCTTCAAAACAATTTTTTACTGGGACTAGAGAGTAAGTGTTGGGAATAGGGGTTCAAATTACTGATGAAGCAACTCATGACATTAAGAGAAAGATTAAATATATGATAGGTAAGTAATAGTACAATGTAGAAGAGATAATGTTAATGCTTGAGCATGTCAGTTTTATGTGAAGGGCAGTAGAGCCCAGAAGGACCTTCATAAGGTCACCAGCAGCCCTTATGAAAGCTAATCAGCAGGAAAACAGATAAAACTCACAGGATGAGGATTCTCCTTAGCATTAAGATGATTAGCCTGCCCTTTGAGTTCTAGCCTGCCCTGCTAATCAGAATTTGAAGCAAGGCTGTTTAGTACTGCTGCATATGCAATATGATGAAAAATTACAGTGGCATCCCCTTCTAGAAAGAGAACTGGGCAGATAACACAGACTTAGAGTCCTATACCAACACAGTGGATGCCATAGCAATGGAGGGGTTCCTGAAATTATATGACTCACTTTCTGTTGGCTGAATGAATGGACACAGTTAGGTATCCTAGTAAGCATTACTTTTCTGGAGATGATAATAATCATATGGAGAACCCCAGTAGTTTGGGGGGGGGGGGGAGCAGACCTGACACAAAAGAATTGCATTCTAGTCTGCAATAATGTAGTCAGTCAAGCACTGACAAGTAATCAAAATGAGTGAGTATGAACTTTGTTAATGTTTTTGTCTTACAGGATGAAATTAAATATAAAATGTTTCTGCAAAATAATTCCAGATGCTTTGAATGGTATTGCTGATAGCTTGTCTCTTTCAAGATATACAGGTATTGAAACCTGACACAGATAGTGGAATCAAAGGAGATTATGTTCCCAGACAAGGTAAGGGTGTTTGTAAAGTAAAAAGCCAGGCTTGTAAATAAGGGACTCATGGGCATCCAGCACCTGGAAGTCATACGGGGGACTACAGGGCATGCAGGACATCTCTAGGCACACCAGAGCAGTACAACAGACAAAACTCTTTGAACATGGTGTAGAGATGCTCGGTGCACAGATGTGGGGGGGGTGCAGTTAAGAAAATTGGAGTCCACCTCACAGATGTAATTTTCATCTTTCAAGATCAGAGTTAGATGAATGACACCAAACTTCCAAACCCTGGTGAGTGTGCAGGCTGTTAAAGGGATGGGAAAAAAGGCAATGGGAACAAGATGATCCAATATAGTTTCAGGTGAAAGCACTCCCCAAACTTCTTTTGTTACATAGCATTTCAACAGCTTAGAAAGATGGGTTCCTATTAGATGACCAAAGGTGCATTATATCGAATGCATCTTGGTCAAACTTAAAACAATGAAAAGGCTTTGGTTCATAGGTTCATACTAAACTAACTGCCCTTGCGAGCCATTTTAAGCTTAACCAATTATCCCTTGTGAGACTCGAACCCTGCACCCTGTGTTTGTAAGGCAAACACCTTAACCATTAAGCCACCCTCCCAACCCTCCCAAGGCAAAATAGCGAAGCAGCTTTTAAGCAAATTCTTTCTCAGGGAAAGAATTCGCTTGGCCGCTTCCGTTACTTTGCCGTTTTTGGCACTGCAGTGAGATCTTGGAGTTGGTATATTTAAGTAGGGGGTGTGGGTGGCGAAGCCACTCCACTTTATGTATTATTTAAATTTTTTTTATTTATTTATTTTTTTTATTTTTTATTTTTTGGAACAGCATTTTTTTTTCCCTTGGAAAAAATCGCTGTTCTGAGCTTTCGAGATTGTAAGCTTTCGCTTACATCGGTTTGATTATTCATCGTTCAATTTTTAAGCGTTCGATGATATAATATAGATCCTGACTATATTGGCCAAACTACTTTAGCAACTTTTTTGTAATGGGGATCATTCAGGTTGAAGAAACTGCTAGGGAGTGGGCCCAAAGGGGCAACCTGCTCGGTTTAGAGAAACATATCACCTTACATGACAGGATGATTATTTGGGTGGAGGCAAACTAGACTAAACTATAAATGGTTAGCAGAACACATTAAAAAGAACAGATCTGAGCAAGCATTACTTTGCCCATTAATGTAAGACAGCACCTTAAATTCATCCCCAGAGGATGTGGAGTGAGTCACCCTCTAATTACCACTTCAGGAAAATTATACAATTTTATGCAATTCTTAAAACCTCATGTGAAAATCAATCCAGTCTGATTTTGGTCCAGTCACTTAAGACATGTAGAGCTACAGACCTTGTGGAACATTGGGCCTCTGTGGACATTACTGAACAACTGATAGATGGAAATATGTAGCATGCAAGTCTTAGGTAAAATGAAAGAGGTTTGTAAGTTTCCTGAGGCAGAAACGGTGGAGGAGGTAAGGAGATAGTGACTATTACTGTAGGCCATTTACTAATTTTCAAATGAAAACTCATGTGGAATCTGGGAGATTTGTGTTTATTTCAGACTGATAAGCATGCCCAGAAGAGGCAAGGAGGCTGGCTAATGGTTTCAAAAAAGTCAGAATGCAGCACATAGTGGAATGTCATCTGTGGGATGAAATGGAAGCAATTACTGACTTTGGTGCGTCAGCTGGCAATGTACTCTAGAAAGCTAAACATTAGCTGTATTCATGTGTGTGTGTGTGTGTGTGTGTGTGTGTGTGTGTGTGTGTGTGTGTGTGTGTGTGTGTGTGTGTGTGTGTGTGTGTGTGGAGGGGGAGTAATGATTTGGAGTTAGTTCAAAAGAATTGTGCTAATAACAATAATGACTGATTTTTACGCCTGAAACAAATGCCTCCCACAACTACTTTGGTATGGTCCAATATAATTTCAGGAGTAGTTTTTGTTTTATTGGTTGTTTTTGGATAATTTCAGGAGTAGTCTGGACACATGGAGAAAAATATATAGGGTTATAGTGGGATAAGAAATTTATTAAAAAAACAGTGTTTAAGGAGGTGAGACTAAGGTGTTTCTTGTTCCTGAGGCACTATGATCTAAAGGATGGGGATATCACCTGGTACAGACACTATGGGATTCATCTGATGGCCAAAGGTGTCTACTTATTCATTTTTCATATGCAACTGCTGCTGCAGGATTTACTGTAAATACAGTATTATAGATTACCAGGTTAGGATGTTACACAGTGGGAAGTACAAAAACGGTAAAGTGGTAGTAGTGCCATAGACTGCACCCTCAAATGGTGCAAATGTTATTTCCCTAAAAAGGGTAAAAAGGCAATCGTCCAAGTCCAGGGACTGAAAAAGTAACTCATTGGCAAATGGTAAAATGGTTGTGGGTACTCTACCCAGTCAGTGACTGGAAAGCACTTTGAGAATTTTTCTGCTGGCTATTTTATAGGGGGTGCTGAAGGGCACTAAGGGGCACTCCCTACCACATCAGTGGTTTAAAGGCATACAAACTCATTTCAGCAGCTATAAATACATATATAGAAATGTCATTGAATGGTAACATGCATATAAGTTGATATATGTGTTACCATTCAATGACAATACATATATAGAAAGGTCACTGAATGGTGAAATGTATATAAGTTGATATATGCATTACCATTTAATGAAAATACATATACAGAAAGGTCACTGAGTGGTGACACATATATAAGTTGATATATGCATTGCCATTCAATGACAACACATATACAGAAATATCACTGAGTGGTGACATGTATATAAGTTGATATATGCTTTGCCATTCAATGACAATGCATATACAGAAATGTCACTGAATGGTGACACGTATATAAGTTGATATAT
Source organism: Protopterus annectens (assembly GCF_019279795.1). Taxonomy (NCBI): domain Eukaryota; kingdom Metazoa; phylum Chordata; order Ceratodontiformes; family Protopteridae; genus Protopterus; species Protopterus annectens. The sequence continues at coordinate 256,881,203 of NC_056736.1, read as the reverse complement.
GAGTTACCATTCCATGACAATACATATATAGAAATAATGTCACTGAATGGTGACACGTATATAAGTTGATATTTACCAGGCAGAATTTCAATAAGCATGAGTACTTAATCTTAACCTGCCACAATGAAGGTATAGACACGGATGTAAAGCTATAGATGTTTGTTATAAATAAACTCTGATTGCAAGCACACACTGATGTGCTTACTTGGGGAACAAACACCTGATGACATCAAAAGTCACATTTTATACCAAGTAAATGCATACAGATTTAAAAAGGCCTGCCATGTTCCTTGCACTTATACTTATCTGCTATCTAAAACAACCTTCCCCAAGTAGCACTTAATGTTAAACACACACTGAAGTTTAAAATAAAGTCAAAGGTCAGCAGTAACTGAATGCTTAGCTAAATCATTTTTTTTTTAAATCTTCTTGTTGATGACATCACTGTGTTCCGTATATCTTTACTTAAATTTATAAATTGTTTTGCCTTTGTATAAACAACTACAAGGAGAGGTCTGCAAATAAACTAGTAGTCATTTGTACAAGTAAAAAAAAATCTTAAAAAGAATACAGCTATCCCAAAACTGGAAAACTAAAAGAATACCTGTGAAATTAATTATCATACAGATTCTCAGTTAACGGCACCCATGGGGATTGGTAGATGCTGGATAAGTGTAGTTTCTGGTTGCTTGAGAATTACTATTGAAAATAGACCTGACAAATACTGTAGCCTATACCATACAATAAACACTGTATTGACTTGATTTAGTATTGAAATACAGTTATTAAAAGCATGGCTGGAATAATATTTTAAACTTATATTTCTGCTAGAAAGCGTGGCATGCAGAACAGTTTTCAGTGGCACGCCGAGTGGAGTGGAACTGAATGAACTGAATAGAGAGAGTGAATGCATATATGAAAGCAGAAGCAAAAGTGTGTTAGAGATCAGAGATATGTATGAATGCGTGTGTGTGTGTGTGTGTGTGTGTGTGTGTGTGTGTGTGTGTGTGTGTGAGAGAGAGAGTTCGGAGAGAGAATGTGCAATCTGATACAAACTGACTGAGTGAGTATGGCATGAGTGTTGACATTTTAGTGATTTGACTTGTTCGGTTTAACTTGTTCTCAGGTTGGGGAGAGAGAGAATTTGTATCTTCCATTTTAAAACTCTAAAAATCTAAAAACATAAGGTATGTTTCTGCAGGGGGAAAACAGAAAGTGCAATACATGAAAAACTGAATTGTTCATACTACACTGTATTTCTTCAATTTTTTTCTGGTTGCTTGATTTCTGGTTAATTGAGAGTTTACTGCATTTGTAAATGCTCTTATTGTTAGAAAGAACAGTTATGTAAGTTAACTTGCCATAACAGTAGATGCTTAAATAATCACTGCTGCAGTAGCCTTATCTATATGGGTTATATCCTGCATTGGGATATAACATCTGGCCAGCTTCCAAAGCTTCATAGGTTCATAGGTTCATAGGTTTATACTAGGCTATCTGCCCGAGGGCATTTACAAGCCTAGCCCATCGTTTTATGGCTTACGCCACCCCTTTAGTATGGGGAACTATACCCATTATTTTTCTGTGCCTCTGTCGAGCAGTGACACTGAGGTAATCCCTGGGGTATATCTGCGATCTCCCATCCATTGGTCAAGATTTCTCTTGAACAAGGCCAGCGAGGTGCTCTGCCTCACATGTACCGGGATTTTGTTCCACAGCATAGGGAGTCTTTGGGTGATGAATCTATCCCTCCAGCACATCCTATTAATAGCCGTGTCAAGGTTTAAGTCTCCCGCCCTTGTGGCTCTGATGGATCTAGATTTTTGAGGTGAAGCATATTCATCAAATCTGGGTTTGACATGGCCTTGTATGTTAGGCAAAGGTCACCTCTGAGCAGCGTGGCGACTGAATAGAGCTGGAGTTCTTTCAGTCGGGCAGCATAGGACATATTTTGAGACCCTTTATCCTTTTGGTGAGGAACTTTTGTGGCCTCTCCAGCTGCTGCAAGTGTCGGGTCAGATACATTCGAATGGGGCATTGTACTCAATCATTGGTCTGATGAGTGATGAGTAAAGGGAGACTATGACCTCCCTTGATCTAGATGAGAATCCCTTCATGATAAGGTGGGCAATGTAGAAGGTCTTCCTAACTACTTTAGCTACATGGGTGTCGAATGACAGACTACTATCAACCTGGGTCCCCAGGTCCCTGATAACTTCTTCTGTGCTCAGTGGATTGCCACCTATTTGGTAGCTAGGGGTAACCTTGTTTTTCCCGAAGGGTATGACTATGCATTTTTGGCATTTAACTTTAGGCCGTGGCTCTGGCACCAGTTATCCGTTTCTGTGAGACCCTTCTGAAGGATATCTGTGTCAGATGTGTTTTCTACTATGGCCCAGTTTGCAGTCATCTGCAAACTTTGTCAGCCATAACCCTCCTGTGTTTGCTTGTACTTGGAAAAGTAGATGCCAAACAAGAGTGGGCCCAGGACTGAGCCCTGTGGGACACCACTTGTGACAGGCTTTGAGTCTGACATGGCGCCAGCAGCTCTGACCCTGTGGGTTCTGTCACTCAGCCAGTTTGCAACCCATCTTGTGATGTATGGGTTGACATTTAAGCTGATGAGTTTTTCAATGATACCCGAATGGGGTATTGTATCGAAGGCCTTAGCCAGATCGAGGTAGGCTGTATGGACTGCCTTTCCCTCATCAATGGCTTTGGTGACTGTTTCGAAAAAGTCAACCAAGTTTAAAAGGCATGATCTGCCTTTGACAAAGCCAAACTGGGTTGGATCCAAAGTCTGCAAATTCCCTATGTCTTTATTTATGAGGTCCATTATGATCCTCTCCATGGCTTTGCAGATAAGGCTTGTCAAGCTAATGGGCGGTAATTTCAGGGTCGGTGAAGGCACCGCCTTTGTGAAGTGGTACCACAGTTGCAGTGCGCCACTCCCTGGGTACGTATCAGAGGTAAGACTTTGATTAAACAGCTGTCCTAGCTGTGGGTTTAATTCCTCATTGAGTTCATGGAGCACACAGCCGGGGACACCATCAGGTCCCATGGATGCTGTGTTTTTGCTTTGGAGAGCAGTTCTCACTTGGGCTGGAGATGTTTGGGGGCTGCAATCGTTTGGTATAGATATCTCTCCTTTTGGGGGGGGAGAAGTTTGCACTGAACCTGTCAGCCAGTATGTTGGCAATGTCTGTAGGATCAGTAATCTTCACATCATTTTGAACTAGCTCTGAGCATATCTGGGAGTTTCCTCCCAGGTTTCTAACATAGCTAAAGAAGGCCTTATGATTGTCTTTTGAGTCTTTAGCTATTTTTCTCTCGAAATTTGCTTTGGATGATTTTATGAGAGCTCTTAGTTTTTACTTATAGTGATCAAGGGTGTCTTACCTTTTAAGGATTTTGCTCTATCTTGTAGTAGCTTCCTCCTTTTGTTGTAGAGTTTGTTTATGGCTGGGGTCCACCAGACTGGACGCTTGCCTTTGGTACAAATAGTCTTTGTTTTGCTTGGGATTGCCTTATCCATGCAGTCCTGCAGGTGCTGGTAGAAGGCATTTGTAAGCGATTCAGCGGCTTGAGTACTGTTTTCCGCCGGCTCGGGGCCTTAAAGGAGACCACACTAGTCTTTAGAAGTGTGAAGTCGGCTTTTGAAAAGTTCTTTACTGTGGTCTTTTTTATTTCAGGTGGGGGTGGGATGAGGACCTCCAGCGAGATTAGTTTGTGGTCTGATCTCACCAGTGAGGGGTACACCTCCGGTGTTGAACATTGTGCTCCCATGTTCGTGATGATGAGATCAAGTATGTTATCTCCTCTTGTGGGGATGGTGACTAGTTGTTCCATGGCATTTGAGTTTATGAATTCCAGGAACTTTTGGGCTAGGGTGTTTGGGCTTGAGTAGTGTTCCCAGTCTATATTAGGGTAATTGAAATCACCTGGTATGATGGTGTTTGGTCTTACATTTATCCCCTCTAGTGTTTTCAGGAAGGCCATGTGAGGTTCCTGAGTTTGTGAGGGTGGCCTGTAACATGCTACAATTTGCAGAGCAGTCTTGCCTATGGTTAATTGCACCTGGATGGTCTCCGATGCATCGTGCGTTGCCACCAGTCTTGAGGTGTGGGTGTCCTTGATGAATATGGATACCCCCCCTCCTTTCTTGGTATTGTCCAGATTTTGGGGCGGAGCATGATATGAGGTAAAACCTGATAGCGCTGGGGTGCTCTCAGGAGCCTTGAACCAGGTTTCTGTCACAGCACAGACATCAATGTTCTCCATACTGAGAAGGGCCTCGAGTGCGTGCATTTTGAGATTTAGACTTCTGGCATTGAGCAGCATTACCCTTAGTTTTTTCCTTTTTGTGTTCTAGGGTGGTAGGTTTAGAATTTGAGCCTTGCCTAAAAGGCACTATGGGGTGGCAAGAGCCTTTGCCAATATCCGAATCCCAGGGTGACAGGTGCAAGCCGTCCCTTGCGAAGCAGCGTGGCTTGTCCAGCATGTCATCCCAGGCAGACAGACACTGGATCCCCTTTGAATGACACCAGTGTTTAAGCCAATTGTTAAAGCTGATCATCTTATCTCTGTATTGTGGCATCATTCTTGGTGAAGGTAGGATACTGCTCAAGGTCAGGGTCATACCTGTCTGGGCTACATAATCAGAGAGCTCCTCAATGTCTCTTTTCATGTAGTCCAAGGAGTGCGTCTCAGGTCGTTTACACCAGCGTGGACAATGACTGAATCATATTTGTACCTGCTGTTGAGAGACCTGAGTGCTTGCGTTATGTGGCGGATTCTAGCGCCCGACAGGCAGCTTACTGTGACCTTCTCCTTACTCAGTCTGGTGGCGGGGCGTCAGTGTGTCTGACTATGGAGTCACCAATGACTAGTGTGTCTGGCATTGTGTTTGGCCTTAAGGGCTGTGACTGTTTGACACTCTGACTGTGAGGTCTATGTGTTGCAGGTGTTGTGTTCTGAGGTGGTGGTTGTTTGGGTGTCTGCTTTGGTGGCCTCTGCTGTTTTGGTAGATTTTTGATCAGAGCCTCCAGTATGTCTTTGTGTGTTTATGTGTATGATTTGAGGTTGTAATGGTAATATGTGAGACTGGGTCTATAGTGTGTGTGGTAACCTTCTCCTCCTGACTGGTCTTGCCAGTCCTATGTTGAGAGAGCTCAGCCTCCAGTTTGGCCGTATAGTTGCATCTCTCGCATGTATTTGTGTTTTGTGGGAGGAGGAGAGGGTTGTCTGTGTACATGAGGCAATTGTAACATTGCCTCAATATTCCCAGGTTCACCAGCTGAGCAGGAGAGGACACTAGCAACTGATCCCTCGACATGCTAGAAGGAATAGACAAAAAAATCTTTAAAAAAGATTCTGGGGGACGTGGGTGACCGAGAAATGGGGGGTTGCCTTTTTGGGGTACTATCTATGACAAGAGTGCCGTATCAAGGTAATAAGTACTGTAGGAGCAAGTGCTACGTTTAACAGATAGAGAATAGTCTACTTGGAGTCAAGTAGAGATGATCTTTTTAATTATAGGATACGCTGATTAGATCAGTAGTATAGTTCGAGGAAGGTAGTTTTAAGGGAAAATTTAAAGAGTGGACTTTAGGTAGCCCGAATAGTTTAAACCTGCTTAACGCTGCCCTAGTGTGCAACAGTAGCAACTCAGCTAAATCGGGCTAAATCGGGCTAAATCGGCTAAAAGCGTGCTTTATAGCAGGGGCTGGAAAAGACAGGAAATGACACAAATTGGCCAACAAACCACAAGTCACTGCCCTAAACCACTCCTCCGAGGACAAATGAAGGAGTTATGGAAATGACCCCTAGTGGCCAATAAAACTACAGTTTCAAGTCAGTAACCACCTCTCCGGGGCAGGAAGCTGCTCAATGTTAGTCACTGCCACTGATAAACACAGAGACCCTCCTTCAGCCCAAGCAAAATGGCCTCACAGAAACTTTCAAACAGTTCAGGAACAGCAAGCCTGTAACTGAACTTTTAACTCTCAGAAAAGTGGGAAAAAGCAAGATTTTTTTTTTTGTTTTGTTTTTACAGAGATAGCAGAGGTTCACAAGTAATATCAAGTTATAACAGTGCAGTAAATGACCCCACACAAGAGTGCTAGGTCAAGGACAGAAAATATGCAAGTTTTAAGAAAAAACGATTTAAAATTAAGTGCAAACAGGAAATTCAGCAAACAGCTTTTGGTTGTGCTCTAAATACAGCTACTAATACAGAAATCAAGTTTAACAAGCCAGAAAATGCTCAAGCTAGGCAGCTATGCAGAAAAACTTAGCAAATAAACAGAGAAAAATACTTAAAATCTCAAAAGTGGCTCCCTTCTTCTCTCAGCGTTTTTTCCTCTTGGAGGGTGCTTCACCAACAGCCAACAAGCCTGAAAAGACGCTCAAACCACGAGGCAACTAGGTTTTAAGAGAGGAAGATGAAGGAGTTATGGAAATGACCCCTAGTGGCCAATAAAACTACAGTTTCAAGTCAGTAACCACCTCTCCGGGGGGCAGGGAAGCTGCTCAATGTTAGTCACTGCCACTGATAAACACAGAGACCCTCCTGCACCCAAACCATCACTCATCTCAGGCTGAGCTGACTAAAAAGATAGGTTTGGGTGGCAAGCCCTGCAGGGTTTTTATGCCAACAGAAAGAGAGGCTGAACCCTGAAAGGACAATGACAGCAACAACAAAAAGTTAATGTCCACACCCTGTCATAAATAACACACCATAAAACAAGGGGATGGAGGAAAGGCATCTTTACTGCAGAAGTGATCATTCACATATCTACTTTTCTGGTAAGCTTTGTTACACAGCTATACTATATTCATCATACTGATAACTGCTGCAGTGGCCTTAACTATATAGGTAGATTACCCTACTTTACTGCATTTGGGAGGGGGAAGGGTCCAGAAGCCCCATGAAGAATGGTCCTTGCAAGGAGAAGGAATCAAGCTAATAGTGCTTTTTAAAAGTGTATACAGAGTACCAAGCTACTGCTTCTAGAATACTTCTAGAATTCAACTGTTTCTAAAAGGCCATTGATGAAGCCAAAAGCTCTGGTAGGGTGGGTCTTGACCCTGGCCGGAATAGTTTTCTTGTGGTGGGTATAAAAAAGGAAAAAGACATAGACAACCATTTGGAAACAGTCTGTTTTGACACAGGTTGTCCTTCTTCTTACATTCACAAGAAATGAACAATTGATCTGAAGATTTGAAAGATTTAGTTCTGTCATGATAGCATCTGAGTTGTCTGTGGACATCCAAGGTATGGAATATTCATTCTTGCTCATTTTTAAGTTCAAAAAGGAAAACCAATAGATGAATAGTTTGGCTTAAAGTAATTTTAGATCCCACATTATACATAAAAAGATTAGTTCTCAAAGAAACTCTGTCCCTGTGGAAAATGAGATAGTTAGCTCACCATAAGAGTTTGCAACTCAGATGTCCTTCTTGCAGAGGACAGAGCAATCAGTAAACTGCTTTTCATGTTAAGAACCTCATGTCAGCCAGGTCAGCTGGTTCAAATGGCACAAGTGTTAGCTTCAATAATGCAAAATTAAGATCACAAAGAGGGGTCATCTGTTTTCTTTGAGTTCTTTTATACAAAACCCTCTCAAAAATATTCTGGAATTGAAAGAGGAGGATCCATGGGCAGACACATTGAAATGGCCAATAAATTAACCTTGATAGAAGTGTAAGAATGGCCATAGGATAGCAAAATACACAAATACTGTAAAATCAGAGAACAACTAGCTGGCACCAATTAGGAAACCTTTTCCATTTGCTAATATATGATTTTCTTTTTTCTTCAAATATTTTTTCTTAATTTTTTTGAAAGAGAATAGATTACAAAAAGATAAACTTTAAAATATTATGTGATTTTCTAATAGCAGACTTTCTTGCCAGCAATAATACCTGCTGCATGTCCGCAGTAAACAGGTGCCTAAAGGAATTAAGACCCTATCATCTAAGCAGTAATTTGAAGTTGATTTGGATAGAGGTGTATCAAACACCCCTGTTCTTGCATGAGTAAATCCAGTCTATGTGGAAATTTGTGGTAATTGCCCCTAGCCATTTCCAAAATAAGTGACAGCCACTGCTGTCTGGGCCAGAAGGGAGTCATCACAATAATTTTGGGGGATTCCATCCAAATTTTCAGAAGTAACCTTGATATCAGTGGAAAGGGTAGAAAAGTATACAAGCACATTCCTGTCCAAGGAAAAGAAAAGGTGCCTGTCTTTAAGGCCTTCTTGCATGGAGTCCTAGAGCAGAATCTTGCCAGCTGATTTTTCAGAGAGGAGGCAAGTAAGTATTTTTGAGGAACTCGCCACAGATGGGTCAAATCTTTGAGACCCCCTGATCTAGTTTCCATTCATGGGTGTCTTACCTTGTCTTGCCCAGCTTGTCTACCATACAGTTTTGTTCTTACATAATATAAGATGCCTGTAGAGTGAGATTCTGCTGTGAAGCTGTATCCCAAGCTAACATGGCTAGAATGCAAAGTGGAGTGCAACCTGTTTCCCTTGCTAGTTAATGTACCACAGGAATGTGGTATTGTCTGTAACAACTTGAAGAGGTCCTGAGGACTTAATGATTCAGAGAGCTTGAGTGCCTTGATCAGGACAAGCATTTTTTTTTGTGTTCATGTGCTTGCATCTCTCCTAGGTATACCATACACCTTGCACTTTTATCCCTCCTGAAACTGCTTCCCAAACAAAGTTTGAGGTATCTATGGTGACTGATTGCTTTGGAACAGGGAGGCAATAGTGGAGGACATAGATTTAGGTATATTTGCTGTCTCCACCAAGTGATTTCTCTTCTGACAAACCCCAACACTAGGATTTGAAAAGACAAAAGATGTTGGTGGTGTGACCAGAGAGACTTGGGATACCATTGTATCATTCTCATGTGGAGTCTTGAATGGGTATCATGAGAATCATAGATGTCATGAGACCCAAATTCCTGAGGTATTCACGTCTACTGACTAACGTTTTAGTGGAAAACCTTAGAAATATATCTAGATATAGATCTACTTTTTGTGTAAAGAATGAACTTTGAACTGAGGCATCTAGCCAAAGAACATAATCCTGTGTGAGTTAAAAAAAAGACTTTTGAATGCTCTCTTGGAATCTCAGCTTGTGTAAGAGATCTCTCATCCAAGTGCAAGATACCAGGTTATCTGTATGGAAAATTGTGGGTATCCTGTAGCCGGCAATGAGCAATAATGGGAGCTAGACTTTTTGTAGACTCTCTTGGGGCAGTGGATAGTCCAAAGGGTAAGACAGAGAGCTGATAATGTGAGCCAGACACACAAAACCTTAAGAACCCCCTGAAGTCAGGATGAATAGGAATGTGAAGATAAGCATCTTTTAAATGTAGTGTTACCAGGAAACTTGAATGAGGAAGAAGAGCTAAGAGGATGTGAAGTGGCATTATATTGAACATGGTCACTATCACAAACATGTTGATCACTTTCCCTTTTAGCTTGACCAGTAGACTATACTGCATATGCCAGTTATTTAGTCTCAGGAAATGACAAGATGTATTTATAGGAAGAAGTGTAATTTTTTTCTCTCTCTCTCTAGTGCATGAGTTTTCTCATCTTACTTAAACACTTAAAGCTTTCTCTGGTAAACAGCTCGAGCTTTGTGAAGATGTTCATCATGTTACACTGCTGCAGTCATTACACTCGGGAATATTCTTTTTGGGGAAACTTTACATACACTTCTGCAACTTTAGCAGTAATCAACTGCATGCAATAAATCCTGCATTTCTATACAATCAGGAGCTTCTGAGCTTGCAAGCATTTTCTGTTTTAACTGAGCCATTAAATATTGTTGGTACTTAAGCATGTATAACTGGCAATTTAAACCTCTTACTGCTAAAGTTGCAGAAGTGTATACTTTCTTCCCCCATCTATCCAAAGTTCTGGAATCTCTGTCAGAGGGTACTGGATTTTTTGCAATGGAAGCCTTAACCCCTTTTGGACCCTGGGAAATAGTTTCTGGATCAGCCAAAGGGTTTTTATAAAGAAACTTGTGAGAGTCTGGGAGTCTATAATATCTATCTGGCTTGGCTGGTGCAGGGGGCAAAGAATCAGGAGATAAGCTGGATTCAGAGAACACATCATCCACAATATCTAGCACAGGCAGAATAGCCAAGGGCCTGTGCTGAGGCAATAAAAGGAAATCCCTGAGCCTTTTCTTGGATTCTGAGTAATCCTGACTTTCCCAATGGAAATGTTCCCTCATGGTATGTAAAGTTTCCCCAAAAGAATAATCCCAAGCGTAATGACTGCAGCAGTGTGAACACTCGAACATCTACATGTATGGTAGGTACAAAACTGTACTTTTCCCGCCTGTGCAGAGAATCGGGTCTGTTAAGAGCTTATGATTTTGATTGGTGGACAGCTTTAGAAGGTTCATTTAAATAATAGTTGGAACCTATGAATAATGCATAAGCTCAAATGTCACTATGTTCATAGATGAACAAAGTCAATGAAACCATAAGATTGTGAATGTGGACTACAATAAGACACTTAAACTCTGATTTCTGGCTAACTTTGGTTAAAATATAAGTTATATTGTGTTAAGACATTGCAGCTTAATAACATAATTCACTATGCTATAGTAGGTTACCAAAAGTTTATTTTTTCTCTTTCTAGATAGTTTTCATATATTTTTGAATGAAAAATAAGCATATGTTCATACTATTTCTGTTATATAAAGCAGCATAGTTTGTTACATAAGACAAACTATAAGAAAGCTATGCAATGCATGTAAACCACAGAAATGGTGAATGTTATATTTATATTAAGATCTGTCAGAAGTGTTGCTCTTTATCATTTAATAAGGAAAACAAAATGCTGCTGCATGTATGGTGATATATTCTTGAATACATTTCTAGAAGACTATATTTGAAAGATGTTTCATAGAAGCACAAACATTAAGAGTAACGCGAACATATATATATATATATATATGACATTGCCAGCCTTTTTATTAGATGCTTGATGTTAATGTCATGAGTATGCTATCATTACACTTGAAGTTATCAAACACAAAACAAAGGAAGAAACAAACCTTATGTTTAATAGGGTTGACATAAGATAGGTTAGTTTATTATAGCAAACTGCTGAACACAAATAGCAATACATTATTGTTTAAATGCATCATGACATCTATTTATCTATTATTATTACATTTTCACTGAATGAAAATACATGATTTGGGAAGGAAATTCATCTCTTTGTGAGGCACATAATAGGAATCTTTAACTGCAGTACAGCAGTTTCTCATCTTTTCAAGATGACAGTAGATGAGATTCAAGCTTGTATATAGTTATCAAACAGTAATAAGACATTTTATTTAACTCAAGTGTTTTAATGAATATATAAAAATAAGAAATATGTAAGTTAAACAACAACTTTGGGACATATCATACTTTTCTTATTTTTCATACGTATATACAAGTTTTAAAGGACACAGACTTGTATTCACTTTCCAGTTAATGACAATTTTGTTTAGTTGAAGCAGAGAAGTTTGGGCTTTTTAGAATAGTAGATGGGTGGGTTTGCTTGGATGGTTAGACTATTCAAGCAGGGAGTGTTAGACTTCATGAGGGATTTGAGGGATTTTAAAAGTAAGTGTTTAGTTACATTAATTTTTTTTTTTGTGGGTGTCTACAATGACAATTATTATAAATCTAATTAAGCGTTTTTAATTATTAATGTCTGTATTATTAGTAATAAGCAGTTATTTAACAAAGAAGAGATATTATTCCTGGTCCATACAGTTAATTTTAAGACGGTTACATATGCACTGTCGACACGTATGACAAATGACATTTATTAATTGTATTTCCATAACTGTTAATGGATTGAATAATGGTTGCAAGAGGGGTAGTCTAAACAAATATTTGAAGTTATTTAATTCTCAAGTTAGTTTTTTACAAGAAACACACCTATTGACAGAAGATAAAGACAGACTTAATACTAAGTATTACTCTGTATTATCTAGTTCACAATATAATAAAAAAGAGGAGTTGCTATGTTATGGAAGAATTCTTTGCCTATGCCTAAAATCATTGACACCTATATGGATGATAAAGGTATGCTTTGTTTTGTTACCCTTGAATAGTAAGTGAATATTAACCCTTATTAGCATATACTGTATTCCTGGAATAGGAATTAAAACTGTTGAACAACTTCTAGAGCAAGTAATTCAAATTTCAAAAGCCAGCATCATACTAGCAGGAGATTTTAATTGTATATTTTCATCAAAGGATATGAGTATAACAGGTAAACAGAAAATACAGGCATCGGAAAAGGCACTGTTAAAAGTTCACTGAGTTATTTTACCTTAGGGACATAAATGATTTCTCAAATCTAGAATCACTTTTCTTTACTCATTACTCACATAGATATAAAACATAATTCAGAATTGATAGAGTATATGCCTCTAATAAGTTATTAGATAAACCAGGCAAAGTTAAAGTCGAATCTTGCCCACTTTCAGATGATAATGCAATCACTTTTGAGCTGTTTTTAAAATCTAACGATAACATTAAGGTCAGGAGGATGCCGGCATATATAAATTGCTTAAATGATTTTAAGAACTTTTTTATTAAAGAAATTCTTTCATTTATAGAAATTAACAATACGGGAGATATTTCAGAAGTCTATCTATGGGATGCACTAAAAGCATATATTTTTGGTAGAGTCACCAATTGGCTATCAATGAATAAAAAAACAATACGACAAAGAACTGTATGAGATACAAGAAAAACATGACAAATTAAAATTGGAAAATCACACAGGTAAAAATAATAATATAGATGAGATTAGTAATCTACATAATAAGTATTTGGAAATTTTAAATCATAAAACTAGGATTACTCTAGAAATGTTTAAGATAATTAATTCCTCTATTAACCCCAAAATATGTATATATATAGGTTAGCTAACAGAACAAAACTACTTAGTAAGTCTAACCATAAAAGTAGATTTATTCACATAAGAGAAAAGGAAAAGTGACAGAAATAGAAGATATTTTAAAATAATTTAGAAATTATTACAATAAAATCAATCATTATAATGTAATAATAGACTCAGAAGTGATAATTAAAACTTTTATAAAAATATAAAAAATAAATTATATGATGACCAAGTGAAATTAATTGATATATCTGTCTCAGTGTCTGAAATTCAAACTCAAATTAACAAATTAAATCCTAACAAGGCACCAGGTAATGATGGAATTATACCAGAACTCTACAAGTTACTATCTAAAGAAGCCTTAAACATATTACACAAAGTTTTTAATATAGCTAAAGACTTAAAAAAAATTCCTCCTTCCTGGAAATATACTCTTATCTCCTCAGTTTTAAAAACTAACAGAGATCCAACTGAATGCTCTTCATACAGACCCATTTCACTTTTAAATGTAGATTATAAATTATTCATGAAAATTCATGCTAATAGATTAAAATATATCCTGCCTTCCATGATTAATAAAGATCAAAGTGTTTTTATTCGAAATAGAAATACATATGACAATATCAAAAGGATAATCACAGTAATTGACTATGTAAACAAAACAAAAGAGACTCTAACATTAATGAGTCGAGACATTAATAGTGCTTTTGACTCTGTGAATTGGAAATATCATTTGTTTTTCTTACAGGAATGTAACTTTTCAAATAGTTTTACACATCTTATAAATCTTTTTGACAATTGTTTTGCATACATTAAAATAGATGTTTTTACTTCTGATTATATACAAATTTTGAAGAGTACTAAACAAAGATGTCCTCTTTGATGCCTGCTTTTCACTCTAATTATGAAACCTTTTCCTAATTTTATTAGGTCAAATTTAGATATAAAAGGCATATAAAAGGCATTAGCATAAATGTGAATTTAGTTTCTAAAATCCAATTAGTGGCTGATGACATTCTTCTGAAACTGAATGACAATGAAAGTGCCCATTCTGCTGTTTTTAAGGCAATGGATGACTTACAAAAAAATCTGGTCTCTCCTACAATGATAACAAAACAAAAATAGTACACATAAATGCCAATACTAATAAGAATAATGATAGATTTGCTTACTACATTGTCAAAGAGAGAAACATGAACTATTTAGGGATAATTATAACAGATAACATTAATAATATAATAAATTACAATTATACTAACAGCATAATCAGTAAAAAGTATCGAATAAAGGGAAGACATTTTTCTTTACAATGGAAGAAAGACTATCTATAATCAAAATGATTATTTTACCAAAAATTGTATATGTTATTCAAACACTATCTTTGCCGCCATCTAAAACGGGTATTAAAGAATGTAATACATTAATTTTAAAATGTCTTTGGTTGTCCAACAAACCAAGAATTGCCCTAAATCATCATATAAGGGACTGGAGAGCAAGAGGGATTGGACTACCAGATTAAGAATTATATTCTTTGTTGTCAATTATAAAAACAATATCTCTTTGGATAAATATTTATACAGCCAGGTGGAAGGAGTTTCTAGGAGGTCGTTTCATAAAATTTAAACATAACCCAAACTCTAATCATAATCTTATTCTATACAACAGTTTACATTGCTTTCCTAAGATTACTTTTCAGAAAGAAGTCACCAGACAACTCACCTTTTTATTTTATTGCTACTATATTAAATACCTTTAGGAACTAAATCCACCATATAAATGATGTAATTTTTCTTCTTTTCCCTATATCATGTACTCAAAATAACATTTTTTTTCAATGTTAGACACAATGATTATATTTAAAGAAAAAAATATGATATATTGGTTTCAATTAATAAATAATGAAAAGCTACATTCTGTTGATTATATCATAAGTAAATACCATATTTCTCCATAAATAAGACCTAACTAGAGAATAAGGCCTAGCATGGTTTTCCAGGGTGGTCATGATATAAGCCCTACCCCAAAAATAAGCCCCAGTTAAGATCATCAACAACACACAACGGACATGTTGAATTATAAAATAATATTATTGACACCTGTTGACTGAGGTTATCATACTCTGCTTGCCATTTTTGGACCATTCGGACAACCAACTTCTTCTCTTTGCAGAAAGTCATAAGATTCTTTCCCTGGGAGTCCTTCATGATTCTTACTGTAAATCTAATCCTCACTCATACTTGACGGTTGAGATCCTTGGCCTATAAACACTGGCAAGTGTACTTTGATTGGTCAAATTACAGAAAACACATGTAAAACATGCACACTTGATGACAAACAGATGAGATATCTTCTTGATTGTTGCCATTGTGTGTTACCACTCCTGTCTCATAAGTCTTCAATTACCCCCCCCAGACAAGATGAGTACAAAAGGAAAGAGCTATTCCATCGAGTACAAGAAACGAATCGTGGAGGACTCCTGGGGAAGGAATCTGATGGCTTTCTGCAAAGAGAAGAAGTTGGATCTCAGAATAATCCAAAAATGGCATGCAACATACGATAACCTCAGTCAACAGGCCGATGAGGGAAATGCTAAGAAGTGCAAGTGTGGATCAGATCAGCAACCTTTATTTCCTGAGCTCGAAGACATCATCTGTGAATGGATTGCTTACAGGAGAGCAAAGACTATGGTTGTGCGCAGGGCTGATATGCAAGCATTTGCCTTTGCAATGGCACCACAGTTAGAAATATCCCCAGGAGAATTCAAAGCATCACAGCATTGGCGGGATGGCTTCCTTCAGCGATATGAACTGTTTCTAAGAAGATCAACAACACTGTTCAAGCTGGAAGATACTGAAGTTATTAAACGTGCACTTGCATTCAAGTCCTTTGTTGATGGCATCAACTTTTCTAAATACCAACTCTCCAACATGATTGCTATGGATGAAACTGCAGTGTTTATGGGCCAAGGATCTCAAACAACAATTGATCAGAGGGGTGCCTCTTCAATTTACATTCCCTCCACTGGTTATGAATGTGCACGTGTTACCTGCATTTTGGCAATTCATCTAGATGGACAGAAAACCCCACCTCTAATCATTAGTAAGGGCAAGAAAGATAAGACAACATGTTTAAAGAATTTACATTCTTGAAACCAAAAAAGCCTGGTGCACACAAGCAGTTATAAGGAAGCGGGTCGATGTAATGTGGCCACTTGTTTTGCGAGGTAGCGAAAGAGGTCTGCTAGTCTGGGATTCAGCCAGAACTCACCGCTCTAAAGACATAAAGAACTTCCTTGCACAGAGAAGACTACCTTGATATTGAAATAACCAAGCCATTCAAGAACCATTTGTGCATGGAACTCAATGACTACATTGAAAATAGAATGGAGAGAAATCAGCATGGAAACTTTATGAAGCCTAGCCTACAAGAGGTCATGACTTGGGTGAAAAATACATGGGATAAAATCACTGAAAGCTGTGTTGCCAATGCATTATGAGCAGGCTACTTGGACAAGCAGTGCTCATTTAAGGAGAACTCTGTTGCTAGTCATGACAGATTGGGGCCAATGGCTCTACAGGAAATGGAGTCGCAAGAAATTCAGGCCGGAATTTGGGGGTTGGAGACTTATGACAATGTTCCAGAAGTAGATGATATGACTGTATTTGAATAACTTTTCCATTATCGGGACAACAGAATGGATTCTGCTTTCAGCTGCCAGCAAGCTCTTGTCAGTTGTTCTGACTTTATTCTATTAAGGTAACGTTTCATTATCAAGAGGTAATTACAAAGTAAGGCCACTAGTTCCCAAACTTCATTTTTATGACGTTCCATCATTCTTCTCTTACGGTTTGGGTAAGGAGTAAAGAAAGCATCACCACTCAAAAAGTGGCAGTTATTTACCTGTTTTATTCCCCTCCTCCAATACACATGTATTGAGATTTTTCTGGACTTTCTGTTAAGCATGAAATATTGCACTGTGAAAGCCAATGTGTAGATATTCTGAAGCTGAAATGTTTGTTGCACTGTTTATGTAGAATTCTCACAGAACTGTTAATGCATTACCTTGCTCAATAACAGAAAAGTACCAAAATAAATGTCAATTTGTGTACATGAATAAATGTCGATTTTTTGTACATGAATAAATGTCAATTTGTGTACATGAATAAATGTCAATTTTTGTACATGAATAAAATTAATAAATTTAGATTGTTGTATGGGGGGTAAATAAGGCATCCCCTGATAATAAGCCCTAATGCATATTTTGGCAGGGTGATAATAAGTCCTAATGCATATTTTGGCAGGGGAAAAAGTATAAGACCCGGTCTTATTTTCGGGGAAATACAGTATGATTTAAGCAAAGATATGTTGTTGGATGTACAATCTTGCAGACAATATTTAGAAGGTAAAATTAAGTTAATGTAACCAAGGGTAAGAGATCTTATCCCAAAATTAACTGAATTTTTAATACTATTAATATAACAAAACACACTGGGAGAAGGTCTCTTATCTAAATTATACAGATGGTGATGAAAGAAACAAAAAGTTGCAATGTTAATTATTAGAATTATTTTACTCACATTAATAACAGACCTCCAGATGAAGAGGATAAAAAATCATGTTTAATATTTCAGATGCCTTCTTCTCTTAGATGGAAACTTAATACCTGGAAATTCTTGCATATAGCTTTCTTCACACCTCATAAAATTGAATTAATGTTTAAAAGGAAGAAAGTTTGTTGGAGATGTAAACAGGAGCTTAAAGCAGATTAGCAATGCATGTTCTTTTACTATGTTGTACTTACACCTTATTGGAATAACATTAATATTTTTTACAGGCTTTATTTGGGGATAATTTTGTTTTATCTAAGTCATTAATTATTTTAATACCTAATACCCCTGTTTCTACTTGTGTTAAAAGAATGAAATATCCTCCTTTATGGTCCTTTTTATCAATTGTGAGGAAAGTATTAACCAAGCACTGGAAGATTGAATCTACACCCTCTTTCAAATAATTTACAAATATTGCAACTAAAGTATGTCATCTGGAAATTATCACCATTAAATCAAGATCTGCTAGAATCGCCTCCTACTATAATACATGGACAAATGTCAAGGGACTGCTTGATAAACATAAATAACTGTACTCATATCAATTGTAATGTATAGGAATTTTTTGAGAATTGTCATTGTTAGTAGACACTCTTGTAAATAGTTCATAGGTTCATAGGTTGGTACTAGGCCATCAGCCCTAGGGCCTATACAAGCCTAGCCATAATAATTCACTGGATATTTCTTCCCACAATATTTAGTACCCTGGACCCCTGTCTAGCAGGGCGACTGACATGATCCCCGAGGTGAATGTCTTGTCTACCATCCAATCGTCAAGGTTCCTTTTGAAGAGGGCCAAGGAGGCACTTTGCTTGACATGTATGGGCAGTCTATTCCAGAGTATGGGGAGTCTCTGGGTCAGGAATCTGTCCCTCTAGCATGTTTTGTTCATTGTGATGACAAGGTTTAGATCCCTGGAGCGTGTGGCTCTGAGGGATTGGGATTTCTTTAAGTGGAGCATGTCCAACAGCTCAGGGTTTGACATGGCCTTGTATGTTAAGTAGAGATTGCCTCTGAGTAGACAATATGCTACAGAGTATAGTTGGAGTTTTTTTAGATGGTCAGCATAGGGCATCTGCTTTAGGCCTTTGATTCTTTTAGTGAGGTATTTCTGCGGCCTTTCCTGCTGTTGCAGATGTCTTGTGAGGTACATACCAAATGGGGTTTTGTACTGTCTAATGGGTCTAATGAAGGATGAGTACAGTGGGACAATGACCTCCTTTTTTCTGGATGAAAAGCCCTTAGTGATGAGGTGTGCCGCATAGAAGGATTTCCTGACTGTTATGGTGATATGGTTATCAAAGGTGAGACCACTCTCCATCTGTGTCCCTAAGTCTCTCATCACACTTTCAGTGTTTAGTGTACTGCCACCTATGTGGTAATTCATGGATACATGTTTTTTTTCCCCAAAGGGGATAACTATACATTTCTTGGCATTAAGCTTGAGCCCATGAATGGCACCAAACATCTGTTTCTGTAAGGCCCTTTTGTAGAATATCCACATCATTTGGGGATTCAATAATGGCTCCCAGTTTGCAGTCATCTGTGAACTTTGTTAGCCAGAGTCTGTTTGCTCTTGTTCATATTGTTCTTTTTTATGCTCACAAATTTCTAAATACAGTTATTGTCATGATCAATTTGTTTAGATAAAATCTAATAAAAATTGTTTCAAACTAAAAAGGAAATGACAGACAACCTGTTTTGCATGCATCTCTTTGCAGATTGCTTTTTCTGGCTATAAACTGATTGTTGTTGGTTATAAATTGATGGGTTTCCCACCTTCCCTCCCTTACCCTACCCATAATTCCTACCCACCCTCTCTTACTCTAATAGAATACTTCCTACATACCCATTTCACTTGTGAATCTTATTCCTTACTACTTCTATACATACACTTCTGTTGTATGTTTCCTACTTCCCTATCTGTATTTAAGTTTTAGCCCCATTCCCAAGTATATTTCTCCCTCTCATACTTCTTTGCATTATATCCATTTATAATCACAACCCTCCTTAACAGTATCTACATATTCTACATTATATCTTTTCTTTTTCCAAACAACCCTCATTTCTTCTTATTTTGACTACATCATTATACTCTAGCCTTTAATGCCCCTCTATTCCTTACATTCTAGAGAAGATACTAGGACAACTTACCCCTCTTGTTTTATAGAAAATACTTATCTCCTTACTTATCATCTTCCAACTTTCAGAATCTACCATCACTGATTCTCCTACTGCCCGGCAATTTCTTGTTTCCTTCTTCATTGCTACTTTCCCACTACCTGAAATATGTAAAATACAGATTCCTGTACTTAATTATGGTAGTCTTCAGCTTATCTTCTATTCTTCCCCTCCTACTGTGCCATCTTTCATCCTACCATGACTCAGCAATATACTGCAGCATATCAACTCTGCCCCAACCATATAGCCATACTTCCTGTTTATACTCTCCACACACTGCACCAAACCTATTTAATATTACCATTCACCCTTATCCCAAATATAGGCTGATTAATTACATTTCATCTAAAACCAAAACCAAAATGAGGTGCAAGAATCTTTTCCAAAAAACAAGTATGTGTAATCCCCAATATACTAAAATCCTTCTAGGAGGAGATATACACCATAATCCTCTTCCCACCTATCACAATAAACACAAAGATAATTCTCTCCTACACACTTTTGTAACCCAGCAACAGCCAATCCCCAACCCTCGTGATCTAATTTTTGCTGCAATAAATGTTAGAAGTATAAGAAATAAAACTGCTGAACTACATGCCTGGATTACCCAGCAAAAGCCTGATGTTCTCACTGTACCTGAAACCTGGCTTAAACCCAGCATAAATAATTCCAAAGTTGTACCCCCTGGCTATAATATTATTCACAACGACTGTATAAATAGGAAAGGTGGTGGTATTGCTTTAATATTTCCCAATACTTACCACATTACTCCTTACAGAAAACAAACACCAAAATCCAGTTCAGCAGAGCTTCTTACTGATTTCCTCAAAATAAACAATTTCAGATTCTGTCAGTGGTCATCTCCCCATGTATATTAATTCAGTTATACTGGACAATATCCTCCTCTGGATATCCATAACTTTTCCACAAGAAAAAATATTACTTTGTGATGTGAATGTCAGTTGATTGGACATAAACTCTAACTCCTCTACAGGTAGCATGAACTTATATTGTTTCACACAAGTAATTGATAGCCCCTCACATTATTGCAAAACATCAAATTCTCTATTCGATTGGATCCAAGTATTAAACCCTAACAAATACTCCACCAAGGGTACAATGTCAGACTCTGTCAGTGATCCTCTCCCAATCTATATGACTAGACATCTCGCACATCTAGTTAAACAACATATTTATAACACAACACATAACCTTTCCAACTTTAACCCAGAAATGTCCATTACTACACTATCGTCTATTAACTGCAACTTCCTAAAATTCCTCCCCTTAGATGATACTGTAATTGAATTCAGTACAGCTTTTCTAAATGTCCTAAATAGCTTTGCACCTTCTAGAACGAAGAGACTGAAAACAAATAATGCAATTTGGCTATCTGAAGAAAAGTAGAATGTTAATGCAGGATAGAGAAAAAGCATGGAAAGAATGGCAAAAATATAAACACCTCAATATTTTGAAAACTTCAGAATGCTTCACAATCATACTAAAAAGCAAATAAATGAAGACAAAAATATCCTATAATAACTTTCAGAATAATACTAAACAGAACCTTGAAAATTTTTCGACATCCATTAAGGAAATCTTACATCCCAGCCAAAATGTCAAAACTGCAATGTAGTTCAACGCTTATTTTATAAATAGCATAGCATCTCTAACCAAAGATTGCTCAACATCTAATCCCAACCCTGCCCAACAGCCACATATCACCACCTTCAAGCCTGTGCCCACATCCTATATAAAACTACTCTTAAACAGACTTAAACTGTGGTTTTCTTTAGCTGATGTCCTTCCAAGTGAGTACCTAAAAATAGCAGCATTGCCTATCCTGTCTCAATCCTTATAAATAGGTTAATCCGAGAATCCCACATTCCCTCTCTCTGGAAAAAGTCACACATTATCCTTCTGCACAAAGGAGGAAATTTAATAGACATTAATAACTTTAAACTTATAGCAATCTAATCTCCCCTCTCCAAAATACTTGCAAAATGTATTCAAAAACAATTGCTAGACTATCTCCTGCAGGAAGAGCTCCTATCTCCTACAAAACATGGCTTCCATCCTTCCCATGGTACAAGCACTGTCCTTCTAACATATGTAGATACTGTTAATAAAGCTAGAGATAATGACAAACTAGTTTCCTTATTTCTGGACTTGTCTAAAGCTTTGAACACAGTTTGTCACAGCAAACTTCTACTTCAAATGTCTTCACTAGGTCTCTCTCAGCCCACCCGTCTGTAGTTCAAAAGCTACCTATCCAATAGATATCAGTCAGTAAATTGGCACTCCATGCTCTCTCCTTACCTCCTAGTCACCACCGGTGTACCACAAGGATCTATCCTTGGTCCATTCCTCTTTAAGATTTTCACCAACATCCTTTATACTTCTATACAACAGGCTACCCTGATGCAATACGCAGATGATTCCACTTTCATTTGCACATCTGATAACATGGTACACCTCCAAAATTTATGCAGGAAGCTATAATAGCCACTGAAACCTGGCTTCATAAATCACAACTCATGCTCAACCCAAAAAAGATCAAACTGCTACTCCCCCCCCCCAAATCCCCAAATCCCTCTCTCATGAAAAAACAAAATTTAAGTCCTCTCTCTTGATAATATAACCATTGATGTCACTTCTCATAGAAAACTATTAGGGGTGATAGTGCATGATAATCTTACATTCAACCTGCATATACCATATTGCATAAGAAAAACTCATCAAAAGCTAGAGATGCTTTACAGAGCCAAAAACTCTCTCACTGACACAACTAAAACTACACTTGCCACTACTTATCTCCTTCCCACACTTCTTTATGGCACTCCCATCCTTATTAACCTCCAGGCTTCATAAAAATTTAAACTTGAGCAATGTTATAACAAAATTACAGCACATGCCCATTTCAGAAGCCACCACTATATAGCACTGAAAATCCTAAATTGGTTAGAACTACCACATCACCTAACATATACACAACTTTTTACATCTATAAAATTATCCAGAATTCATCTGCTTGTCCAGCACTAAAAATGTTCATAGGTTCATAGGTTCATAGGTAGATATTAGGCTATCTGCCCTAGGGCATTTATAAGCCTAGCCAGAGTGTATTTGGCTTCCACCTCCCTATTAGATTAACCTACTGTGCCTCTGTAAAGTAGGTCACAGAAGGTACCCTTTTAAGATTAGTTTACTGTGCCTCTGTCTAGCAGGGACACAGAAGAGATCCCATGGGTGAATTTGTGATTTCCCATCCACGCGTCCAGATTTCGCTTGAAGAGGGTCAGCGAGGGGCTATGTCTAACATGAACTGGGATTCTATTCCAGAGTGAGGGGAGCCTCTGGGAAATGAATCTGTCCCTCCAGCATGTCCTATTTATTTTTGTGTTGAGGTTTAGGTCCCTGGAGCGTGTAGCTCTAAGGGACTTGGATTTTTTGAGGTGGAGCATGTCCATTAATTCTAGGTTTGACATGGCTTTGTACGTCAGGCATAGATCACCTCTGAGTAGGCAGTAAGCAACTGAGTAGAGCTGGAGTTTCTTTAGTTGAGCTGCATAGGACATCTGTTTGTAGCCCATGATCCTCTTGGTGAGGTACTTTTGGGGTCTCTCCAGTTGCTGCAGGTGTCGGGTAAGGTACATCCCAAAAATTGTATTCAATTATGGGCCTGATGAGTAACGAGTAGAGGGGCACAATGACCTCTCTTGATCTAGATGTGAACCCTTTCGTGATAAGGTGGGCTATATAGAAGGTCTTTCTAACCACTTTGGCAACGTGATTATCAAAGGAGAGATTACTATCTACGTTGGTCCCTAAATCTCTAATTACTTCTTCCATACTTAATGGATTACCACCTATGTGGTAATTTGTGGGCACCTTGTTTTTCCCAAAGGGGATGACTATGCACTTTTTAGCATTTAGCTTGAGGCCGTGGCTCTGGCACCAAGCATCCATCTCTGTGAGACCCTTTTGGAGGATGCTTGTGTCAGCTGGAGATTCGATTATGGCCCCCAGTTTGCAGTCATCTGCGAACTTTGTCAGCCATAATCCCCCCATGTTAGCCTGAACCTCAGAGAAGTATATACCGAAAAAGAGGGTCCCAGAACTGAGCCCTGTAGGAAGCCACTTGCAACTGGTTTGGATTCGGACATGGCACCTGCGATTCTGACCATGTGGGTTCTATCTCTGAGCCAGTTTGCAACCCATCTTGTGATGTAGGGGTTGATATTTAAGCTGGTAAGCTTATTTATGATGCCCGAGTGGGGTATTGTGTCAAAGTCTTTTACAAGGTCCAGGTAGGCTGTGTGGACTACCTTGCCCTCATCTATGGCTTTGGTAACTGTTTCAAAGAAATCAACTAGGTTTAAGAGGCAAGATCTGCCCTTAACAAAGCCCGAATTGGGTAGGGTCCAGTGTCTGGAGGCTCCCAATGTCTTTGTTTATGAGTTCCATGATAATACGCTCCACAGCTTTACAGACCAGACTAGTCAGGCTTATGGGGCGATAGTTTCCGGTGTCCGTTGTGGCACCACCTTTGTGGAGTGGGACCACTGTAGCTGTACACCATTCTTTGGGTGCATATCCTGTACCCAACTATATTCCCAGTTGGTCATTGTGATCCAGTGACCAAAAACTCCTGTCTGTCTACAAACCTAGCAAATCTGCTGAGCATTGTCTATACTTATACAAGGTTACTAAGGCCTGGAACTCCTTATCTGTGTCCATCAGGTTTATACCCTCCCATCTTTCAAAACCACTTTGAAAGACTTCCTAGCTAAAATCTGGCTTTCTTCTTGCTCAAAACAGGATAAACTATACCGTAAATCTGAACAAGTGCCTTTTGATTCCTTATACCTCCTTAATCTCCTATCACTTACTTCCTTACTGCTATCTAATTCTCTTCTCTGATTTTCTCTCTAAATATACCATAAGCCTGTTTTTCTCTCACTTCATATTGCAATTTCTAGTTGTATTAGACTAACTTAACTTTAATTTCTCTACAAACTGTCTAAAATGTCTCTAAGTATTAAATGATTGTCCTATACCTTGTATTGATTCTTAACAAATGTTTTCATATTATGTCTAATTTGTTATAATTATTTAAACTTCAGAATTTTTTGTTTTATTTTTGAAGATTGTAAAATTATTGTTCTTAAAATGTTTTCTAATAATTTGGAGCTTTTCTCCCCAGGTCTCCGCTGAAAATGGGCTTCTACCCAGTCTGACTTTCCTGGGAATCAAATATCAAATAAATAAATAGTTAAGAAAGAAACATCCAGAACTGATCTTCAAGTATTTTCTTTTTTTGGCACTAAAAATATCCCTGAATAAAAACCTTTGCCATCCTTAAAATAACTGGTTCTATCACTCCCTGAGGCAGCATGTAATGAAAGACAGGTGGAAATAGAAGTCTGGTCTGGTGTGGTGGATAAGGAATTACCCTCTGAAAAGAAAGAATTTCCTCCCACTGCTTTCTGTAACCTTCATGAATGATCTTCATAACCCATTTGTCTAAAACCATCTGTAGCCAAAGAGAAAAGTAGAGTTTCAGACTTCTTGGAAGGGAAAAGGGACTGCCAAGATTCGATGGGGGACAATGTTCAGACTTCTTGGAAGGGAAAAGGGACTGCTAGGATGGGAGGGATGACAACGTCCTTTAAATAATCATTCTGACTTGTACTGTCCTTGTTTTTTTGTTTTTTTTTGTTTGTTTGTTTGGGGGGGGGGCTTGAATTCCTTTTGAATTCCCTTTGCCATTTCTTCTTAAATGTCTTTTTACCTGCATTTTGTTGAGATGGTTTACTTTGTTTTTTTGCCAAAACTCTAATTCCTTAGAAAATTTGGCAAAGTAGGGCTGTATCAACTTATACCATTCATCACACATTTTGATAATCTCTGTAACAAATGAACTACAACCTAAACATCTGTCCAAAGGAGAATGTAAAATCTAATTTTTTTACATAATCTTGGAGATTCTGAGATTGTAGCCAGGCAAACCTCCTCAAAACAGTACCAGTGACCATAGCCCTGGAAGAAATAACAAATGCGTCATACACACACTGTTAACTAGGAGTAGTCAGTTTCAAAATAGAGCAAGCTAAATTATTTAAAAGAGATTTTTCCTTACAAGAAGAAACCTTGACAAAACATTCCTCATACTTTTGCAATTAGAGTGAACTTTAACATATGAATTTAACTCAAATTCTGAAAAATCAAAGTTACAGAAGCATACACTTTTTTTCCCATACTCATCAATTATTTTACCATCCTTGTCAAAAAGTGTAAGACGGAAATTAACTAAATGTTTAGCAGTATTAAGATTAACTAAAGCTGTAGCTGCTGAGTCAGGTTTGGGAAGAATGTATAAAAACTTAAAAGACAGGAATTGTATACATTCTATCTTCCTATTTAGGGGCAGCTGGCTAGCTATCAGGAAAATTATAGGCAGTGACACATATATCCTCCAAAGCTGACAGAACTGGAGGAAATGGTGATGAATGTGAAAATTCCTTCTGTAACAGCTCAAAATATGTTCTGAGGGACTGAGAAACCTCAGTGTTCTTCCACTGGAAACACTGGCACATTCTGGAAATAATTTCAAAGAAAAAGAACCCACCGCAAGAAGATTCAGAAATGAAGCTCTTCTCTGAGTCTGAATCAGAAAACTGAAGAGAAAATCCTGTATCTGTCCCTTCATCTTTCTGTCCAGATTTAGAATCTTGAAAATCTTCAGGAAAAGAAGTATCCCTCTTTATTTTACCAAAAACCACCTAATAAGAAAGGTCAATAGCTTGAATTAAACAATGAACCAGACCCAGGAAACTACTCGTGTCTAAGGAAATTTGAGGAGGAGAAGGAGATATATATTTAGTTTTGTTTCATTTTGACAGGGAAAATGGGGCCAACAGTGTTGTTAATGGCAACAGCTGCTTCCCCAGGGATGGTAACAACATTTGGGCACAACAGGAAAATCTTCCCTTTTTCCTCTCCTAGGATGGACATGGATGGCTTTCCCTTGTCAGTGAAGAGACCCAAACAGCTGCAGAGGATGTGGCTAACTGCCAGTCCATAGTGTCAGTAGGTGCTACACCAGAGGGAGCCGGGGTAAAAGATGAGCAGTCTGAGAAACAACTAATAGCCACAACAGAGTCACCAACCTGCAGCGGAGGCAAATTGCTAGCCTGCTGTGATTGTGCGTTTTGTAATAAATAGGTGTAATGTTATCTTCTCTTAAAGAAACATGTCATTCATGTGAGCCACGTTTGAATAACCGGTTGTTCTTTTAGACTCTATTTCATCATAAGCTGTATATGTAACACTAGCTTGATATCTTGCCTAATAAAATCAGTATACTAATTCCTAGAATGTCCATAAAATATTGTATTTTTGTTATTTGTACTCTGAATTTGTACCCATATGAATAAAATGGCCTTTAGGCATACATTATTATTATTATTTATTTACTAGCTAGGTAGGGGGGGTACAAGACTCTTTTCAGCCATGATCTGGGGCACTTGCACAGTACAATTTAGACAAACCTTCTTGAAAATTAACATGAATAATATCATGAAAAGTATTAAAGGAGACTGTTTCATCATAAGCAAACACACCAAACTCTCATTATATCAACTTTACCCCACCTTTCCCATAACTGGTGAAACCCTGGATGATGTTTATAATAGCTGGGGATATGGGATGTGGTAGTGGAGCCCTCATAACATTGTATCAGGGGTTCAATGAAAAATTGTATTTATTTATTTATTTTACATTTGTTGACCGGGATAGTCCGACTGGACACATGTCCATTTTCAGCGGAGGCCCGGGGAGAAAAGCTCCAATAGGACAAAGTAGGTTACAACAATATTTGACAGATAACATACAATTGTAGTTACACATTTAATACACAGATGAGAAAAAAAGTTACACTAGTAAGTACAATAACAATTGTAAAAAAGAAACAAAACCTTCATATAGTTAGTTTCAGGTAGAGAGTAGATGGCTTAATGCCTAGGTGGAAAGTAAAATTACTGAGGAAATGGAGGGGGAAATATGGATTAGTCTGGATTAGAACATTGGCAAAGCCAGTGGGATTTGAAGTGGTGGGAGAGGCCTTTCTTGAATGTATTTAGGGAGGTGGAATTGGTGAGACTAGGTGGAAGAGAATTCCATATTTTACCCACTGTGTTGGAAAACAAAGAGTCACCTCCTGAGTTACAGGATTTGAGCGTCTGTGCAAGTAACCTGTGTGATGATCTAAGTCTATTTAGATTTGTGTAAGGGGTAATTAATCTACTCAGACCAGGAATGTTGTCAGGTTGAGAGAGTATTTTGTAAGCAACTATAAGTTGCTTCTGTAGGAGTAGGTTTGGTAGTTCTATCCAGCCTAGGTTCTGAAGATTAGTACAGTGATGGGTTTTGTAGGGAAAGCCAGTAGTCCTGAATGTACCACTTCTGGGGGGACAATGTCAATAAATAGAGTTTCTGTTGCTTTGCCCCCCAAATATTAAACAACAAAACCGCTGCAATCCTTTAAATCTTGATACTTTTTCTAACAATACAGTAGTCACAGTGTGAATACCACTTAGATGTGTACAAAAAAAGGAACAGAAACAAGTGTTACACTGATAAGCTTACACTTTAAACCAAATTGATTACTATCCAGATATTGTTTAAAATATATTATAAACTCTTGTAAATCCCACTATATAAAAAATTATCATCAGTATATTTGTATTCATTATCACTTGATATGAACGCATTGATACTCGCAAATGCTATATTCTCTCTTTCAACCTGAAAAATTGGCAACCCTCATGGCTACCCTTGCCTTATGGCTCCATATCAGAATTTCAAGACCTGATAATGCACGTTCTGAAAATATGAAAATTAAGTGTAATTGAACACAAGTAACAATGTACTTTGAATGCCACTATTACACAATTAAAGTGTTTTTTGCAGAGGAAATGTCCTGGCTACACACCCTTATTTCTGGTATGTATAAATACTAACTCAGAGCCTGTTGTTCCTCAGAGAAGAGGAAATACACACACATATAACCTCTTTCACATAGCAATTTCAGAGTCAGCATGTATTTTTGCCATCACTTCACTTAAATTCTCACAGTTCTGAAGATCCCGTATATGGTTCTTAAACATGCAACATGAAAACTTTACCCATTAATGTACTTTGACTCTGACTGGTTTCCACTGGCTTTCTCTGTGTTACTGCAACCAATTTTCCACATGCTCTATTTCACCAGTTTTAAATAGCCCTATGAAATGTAACACAACAACGAAAAAAATATCTTCATGGTCACACTTCTGTGGAGAAAATAGAAAACTCCCTGAAATACATCACAGAAGTCTCACACAAACAGGCAAACAGCTGAAAATAAGTAAAGCTAAAGTAAAAGAGCTTTCAACAAAACTACATGTAGAACATATGGACAAAGGATTATCAGTAAAACATAAAATGACTTAGTGTGGGACAACCAGCTTCATTGTTAGAAGAAAATGTAATATGTCCCAACAGTATGTCTATTAGAGATTCTAAGGCATCATTCCTGCCTATGGAGTAAATGGAAAGGATTACAAAACAATGAACTTGCTAATAAAGAAAAAACGTAATGATAGTGAGCCAATGTATGTTTCACATACGCCAATGTATGGCACTGATATAAAAAGAATCTCATGTGCAAGAAAAAAAAAAGAAATTAATTATTTCTACCTTATGAACTTCTTCAGTTAGTTAACTACAGTGATTAGCTTTTTCACACTGGAATCCATGAAAGTCTTGCATTTAAATCAGGATACAGCTACGTATTTAGTAAGCCTTTTTCTAATAGTATTCTATAAATCCTTTCAGCTTGCAATCCATACAAGCAACACCCTGAAATTTAAAGCAGTATCCTTAACAAGCGGTAGCCATATAGTTAACTAATACATTTTTAATTTCTTTTAATGTGAATTCAACTATGACTCATTGTGCTACAGATGGACAAGGTTACTGCCAGCAATAAACAATGAGCTGTAACTTTGTCCAGATAAAAATTAAAAATCATTTTTTGTGTGGGCAAGACCCTCACACCCCTGAACACACACATGCACACACACACACACACACACACATATATATATATATATATATATATATATATAGATATGTATATATATATATATATATATATATATATATATATATATATATATATATATATATATATATATATATATATATATATATATATATATATATATATATATATATATATATATATATATATATATATATATATATATATATATATATATATATATATACATATATATATATATATATATGGGTTCCTATGACTTCGTCGACAGTTCATTTGATCGACAGTTCATTTCGTCGACGGTTCATTTCATCGACAAGCATTTCC
The DNA here is from genome assembly GCF_019279795.1 of Protopterus annectens. Taxonomy (NCBI): domain Eukaryota; kingdom Metazoa; phylum Chordata; order Ceratodontiformes; family Protopteridae; genus Protopterus; species Protopterus annectens. Next base: position 256,851,034 of record NC_056736.1, on the reverse strand, counting down.
CCCTTCCCCATTGTTGTGCGACCCTGGAGTTGATATATATAGTTAGGGGGGGTGGGGGGCACAGCCCCCCACATTGGGGGGCTGTGGGGGTGAAGCCCACCACCTAAAATGCTTGTCGATGAAATGAACTGTCGACGAAATGAACTGTCGATCAAATGAACTGTCGATGAAGTCATAGGAACCCATATATATATATATATATATATATATAGAGAGAGAGAGAGAGAGAGATTCAGTTTATAATCTCGAAATACTAAATTATCAAATTTTAGTATCTCAAGACTATAAAGCCGAAAGCCCAAAAAACCGACACCCACAACCACGAAATTCAAAATTGCGATCATTCGCATACACACACCACCACACAAACAAGCACACATACACCTACCTAATGACACTACAACAAGCAAACCAACATACACAAACAGAACACAATGAACAAACACACCTACCCTACCTATAAGCAGGGGGGGCAAGCCCCTCTGCACCACCTATGTGGGGGGCTGTGCTCCACAACCCCCCACTACTAATATATGCTAACTCCGAAGTCACACTAAACACACAAACACATAAAACTCACCACTACACACACTCCCACACACTAAAATCCCTACCCAATACCCTTACAAGAACACCACTTACCTGAATCCCCAGCTAAATCCACAAACCACACCGCACGTCATAAATGCGGCAACACAATGGCGTATTCGACATTTCCGCATTCGATATTATGCAGTTTCATGAAACAGCACTTTCAACTTTATTGTCTCAAAATACTAAAATATGATATTTTAGTATTTCGAGATTATAAAGTGAAACCATGTATATTATATGTGAGTGTATGTCAGAATATTGAGTTATCAGAAACTTGAACTCTATATGGTTGAAACATTGTTGGATTTTCCAAAAACTCGAATGAAACAACAAATATCTTTTTTTTTTTCTGGGGGGAAGCCCCCCCTGCACCACCCCCCCACACTCCCTGCAAATAATATATACCAACTTTGGAATTGAACTATAGTGGAGAAAAGGGTAAAGTCATCCATGTTCACTCATTTTGAATAACTAGCTGTTGTTTTACCATGCCTATTCATGAGCTTTATGTATAACATTAACAAGATATTGTCTCTTATGAGATCTGCCCATACGTCCTTAAAGTTCACATAAATATGGCATTTTCAGTGGCAATTCTATAGATGCTTATAAACTTGACCTTTGTATATATAATATATATAATTTTATCATGCAGTGGATGGCATTAGAATGCAGATAAATAATTGCCTATTTCTCCATTCTAAAATTCTTTCCTTTGTCTACTGATTATGTATGTGTATTATTAAGATTTACTCATCATTGCATTATGACCTTAAGCTATCCTTTCTGAAAACTGAATTTCATAGTACAGTCTTACTGCACCATTTAAAGACAGTTCCATGTTGTACAGGTGTTGAGTTCTACCTGTCTAATCTAGGAATGAGTAGTAATTTAGGCACGGAAGAAGCCACCCACAGGAGATGTGAATAAGAAGCTAATGCCAGCTTAAGCGATCTGGGTGAAATGAGGATACAAAGTCTGCTGTCTTCACTGACACCTACTGGAGTGTAGGTGTCATTACGAAATATAATGTAGGCAGTTATGAGGTTCAGAATGTGCACATACCTGCCAAGGAGTATAGGTTCATAGGTTCATAGATTAGCACTAAGCTAACTGCCCCTGCGAGCCATTTTAAGCCTAGCCAATTATCCCGTGTGAGACTCAAACCCTGCACCTTGTGTTTGTAAGGCAAACACCTTAACCATCAGGCCACCCTCCCAACCCCAACAGAAGTGCAGACACTGTAGCCAGGATAAGCATGGTCAAAACTACACATGGCCCTAAGATCATGACTGCATATCACACAGTGGAACAGCCTCAGAATTAAAAGGGTTTAAGGCTCAAATTTAAGTACCCTGCCTCATTTTTACTGGGGTTGACAAGCAATTCTGTAACCTGGGAACTATTATTGTCCTCCCTTGAAATCAAGTAGTCCACAATCTGGAGATATGCAGTCAGACCTTCAGGCCATAAGGACAAATATGCCCCTGGACTTACAGACCAGAGATATGGGGACTGAATTCACTTCATGACTGCTAGGATGATAGCTTCTCCTGAGGAACAGCGAGGACCAAAGGTCAACAAATATGAAAGGGAAAAACATACAACAAATCTAGCATCTTTAGTATTAAAGGTTTAACTTGGCTGGAGAATTTTTACTGTACATTGCAAAGCTAAACAGCTTACCAAAACCACATGTAGTTGAAAGTATGATGTTTACCTTCACAATGTACTTAACAGCCAATAAATTGTACAACTGTTGTAGGAACTTAATTTAGATTGATAAGATCATACATATTTGTAGATGTTGTTCATAAATTTATTTCCTTATACATTTTCCTTCCTCTGAATACCTAAAAATAGGAGCAGAAGCCCTAGCTTATCCAGTCTCTATCTTAAGTAATCAGTCCTTATCAGAAAACTATGTCCCTACACTGTGGAAAATATCCCACATCATTCCCCTTCATAAAGGTGGCTCTTCCACTGAGCTTTCCAATTACCACCCCATAGCCATCCTTTCTCCACTTTCCAAGATACTTGTAAAATGCATCCATTCTCAAGTCTTAGACTACCTCTTAGATAATAACCTCCTTTCTAGCATCCAGCATGGCTTCAGGCCATACCACAGCACTACTACTGCCTTGCTCTCTTTCACTAATGCTATCCTTCATCATAAAAATAATGGCCTGTTCTCCTCTGCTATATTTCTGGATCTATCCAAGGCTTTTGAAATCGTCTCCCACAAACTACTAATCTCTGTTCTCACTAACCTATCATTTTCCCCGTCATCTACTGATTGGTTTCACAGCTATCTAACTGGCCACCAGCAATCAGTTGTCTGACATAATGACCTATCTCCTCGACTTCCTGTAAGACTCGATGTTCCCTAAGGCTCCATCCTTGGTCCCCTATTATTCTCACTCTTCACCAATGATCTATTCACAGCCACCAAGCATGCTTCTCTTATACAGTATGCAGATGACCCCACTCTCATCTGCTCAGCCCCAACTATATATAAACTTCATAAGATCAAACAGGAAGCCTATTAATCTGTAGAAAGCTGGCTATCTAATGCCCACTTATTACTCAACCCGAGCAAGACTAAACTCCTTATCTTCCAACCCACAAAAATCTAACCCAATTATCCCACTTTAATATTCTAGGCAAAGACAATACAGTCATCTCCCCAACAGAACACACCAAACTACTTGGTGTTGAGATTGATAACGCTCAGATTTGACACTCACATTTCTCTTACCATAAAAAGGTTCACAAAAAACTAGGTGCATTCTACAGAAACAAGCAATTATTTAACAAGACAACCAGAATTTCTGCTGCCAATTCCCACCTAATCTCCACTTTACTTTATGCCTCTCCTATACTTACCTACCCTAGACAAACATACCTAATAAGCTCAAGGCTTGCTGTAATAAAATTGCTAAGTTTGCCACTGGTGCATCTTATTGCAGCCACCACTGTAGCTCACTTAGAGAACTTGACTGGCTTGAACGTCCTCAACTTCTTCACCTGAATCAATTCTCTCTCGCCCACAAGTTGGTAAACCATCCTATTAAAGTCCCATCCCTTCAAAACCTTCTCCAGCCCTACTGATCCACTAGACCACTACGCTCCAGCAGTAAAAATCTACTTCTAGTGACCAAACCCAAGAACTCAGCAGGAAAAGCACTATTCTCCTGCATCTTATCCAGATTATGCAACAATCACCCCCCTCTGTAACCACACTACCTTCTTGCAATCACTTCAAGATTGCACTAAAAACTCATTTAAAAAGTCTCTGGTTATGCCCATGCACCAGCCCTGACTAGTAGCCCTTCTTTTCACCTCTCCTTCCTCTCCCCTCCCCTAGCCACTCTGACTCACACCACCTGATCATTGCATTCCTTCCTCTTCCAGGTATGACTCACCATTTACCCTCCCCTTCCCTCCTTACTCAATCCGTTAGACCTGTTATAACATGCATAACTACCTCACTTCATCTCAACTCCAAATATATATCCAACTGACTTACACCTAACTTCCTCTCACTGCCACGTATACTACTCACTCAGTCTCCTCTCTCACTCCTCTATCTTTCCCTTCTATCCCATTAGCCCTTCTAGCTTGCTCCACCTTTGTGTGGAGCTTATGCTTTATATCTGTTTGAGTTTAGTGCAATATTTGTATATAAGATTTAGGTTTATGAGTTTAGAACAGTATCTGTTTGAGCTTAGTACTATCTGCATATACATCCTACCTTTATTCCTAGCCTCTAGCTAGATATTGGTATATCTGTTCATTACTATGTTTCATATTGTATGTATAGCTAATGTTTGCTGCAGTATGTATTATTTGCTATTGTATGTATATTCAATTGTTCTTCTTGTACTCTGCTGCTCATTTATCGTTATGTGGAGCTTTTCTCCCCGGGCCTCCACTAAATAGGACCTGTGTCCAGTTGGAATGTCCTGGTAAACAAATGTAAATAAAAATAAAAAATAATAAATATTGCCTTACTGTTTGCTATAAACAGCCATCTCATCAGTACAGTGATTAACTATCTTGCACATAATTAATAATGTTTTGGTGTTTAATGTTTTACTTATGTAATTGATTCCTTATTTTTCACTGTTTTTCAGGTTAGTTGCTCATCAAAATGACCCCACCTTGGATGACCCAATTCCTCAAGAGTTCATCCTGTACCTCTGTCCTTCTGGACCATTGGCAGAGTCACTGTCAGAATTCTGGAAGCAAAGCAAGAAGCAAGGTGCTCGAAACAGAGCTCATGATGTCTTTCCACACATAACACTTAGTGATTTTTTTACAGTAAGTCAAAACTCTTGAGTATTAGAAATGTATTTTGTCATGTCAGGCTGGCCTGATTGTTCAAACATGATACAAGTTTAAGCTCACATTTAAAGAACCATTTATATGCATTTGGGCCGGTATCAAGCTTGCACTCCTCCATTTAATTGTTTATCAAAATTAATGCAATCTGAATGAAACATTTCCATATACAGGCCTGCACATAGTTTCTCTGCTAAATGTTATGGGTACTTAGATATGTATGAGAGGATGCAGCATGAATTAGTAATAATATGTGCAGCTTTGTTCAGTAAAGAGTTACAAATACTCTTTTGGTTTGTATTGCGATGACATATCCAACATATACCTCTCAACCTGAAGACATTGAAAACAGGAACAAAGGCCCTGGAAAAAATAGGAACAGTCAGCTAGAAATATGGACATCAAACTAGCATACATTTTGAACACCAAATAGCACATAACTTCTCGCTTCCAATAGAGAATCGGGATACTACTCAGAAACACGTTTAAAAACAGAGTGACAAAATGATGGAAAATATAAGCACATTATCAAAGAGACAGTGCAAAATATGTAGGCTTTAAAGAACTGTATTGCAAAATTCTAGGTAATTTATTGTCCTTTCATAAAAAGGGTGATGCAAGATGAGTGTCCTCTTTCTTTATGTTGTTGTTGTCACTAGTATTTTGGTTAAGTAGGAACATAGGATCATAGGAGGTTACTAGGCTATTGGCCCTGAGGCCCTTATAAGGTTAGTCAAGAGTTTAGTCCATGTTTAGACAAATCGGCACCCAATGCCCCGGTCCAGCAGGGACATGGGTGGAATCCCAGGGGTATATTTTATATTTCCCATCCAGTTATCCAGGTTGTGCTTAAAGAGGGGTAAAAGGTACTCTGCTTGATGTGGAGAGGGCATCTATTCCATTAATGAGGGAGTCTCTGGGACACAAATCTGTCCCAACAACAAGTCTTGTTGATGTCACAGACCAGGTTGAGGTCACAAGTGCAGGTTACTGTAGTGGAACTTGACTTGCAGATATGCAGCAGTCCCATCAAGATGAGGTCCATGATCGCCTTGTATGCTAGACACAGGTCACCTCTGAGGAGTCTGTATGAGACTGAGTAGAGGGATTGGGATTTTAGCCTATCTGTGCAGGGTAGATGTTTGAGGCAGTGGATTCTCCTGGTAAGGAACCTCTGTGGTCTCTCCAGCTGCTGCATGTGCTTTGCGAGGTACATGCTGAAAGGTGTGTTGAACTCAATAATGGGCTTTATAAAGGAAGAATACAGGGATGTTATGACCTCCTTGTCCCTGGATGAGATACTCTTACTTATGAGGTGGTCCATGTAGAAGACTTTCCGAAGCAACATGGTGGTCAAAAGTCAGGTTGCTATCAACCTGGGTGCCCAAATCCCTCACAACTGCTTAAGACATTGTTACTAATGATAATTTGTGGGGACATCACTCTCCCCAAAGGGGGTGATGATGCATTTTTTGATATTCAGCTTGATGCCATGTTTCTGGCACCAGTCATTTGTCTGAGTGAGACCCTCGTGGAGGATGTCCACATCACTAGGGGAATTGATGACAGCACCCAGCTTGCAGTCATCTGCAAACTTGGTCAGCCATAGCCCACTGGGTTTGGTTTGCACCTCAGAAAAGTATATCCCAAATAACAGAGTCCCGAAGACTGAACATTTGTTACAGGTCTACTGCTTGAGGTGGCGTCCTTTATTTTGACTAAATTAGTTCTATCAGTGAGCCAGTTTGCTACCCATCTGGTAACATATGGATTGATTCCTAATTGAGAGAGTTTATCTGTTATGTAGTGTGGTTTTCTGTGTACTTGACAGCTTCAAGAATCACGTGATGAGGGAGATTCATAAAATTGTGTGAAGGGATAAATCAAGCCTGAAAATAGGGACATCCTAAATCAGGCCTGAAATAGGAATGTTCCTCCAAAATAGGTACAACTATGAAATCGAAAATAAAAACATATTTCTAAAATGGCTCCACTTCTTCATACTCCTTTGTGCAATATTTTGCAGCTTGTCAAGTTTCAGAAATGGTCACTGATGCATTTAGCATTTTTGGAAGATAATCAAATTGCTGGTAGAGTTTAGATGTCATTAAACTGAAGCTTTGGTATATGGGCATATAAATATGAGTGACCACATTTATCATGGTCCTAGTAACAAGGCATTTTTTAGGAATTGCCTGCACTTGCAAATACCTTGCACATGTGTCAGAAAAATATGTATTAGTGTGTATATTAGTAATATGCTTAGTGCATTTAAGGCTTGAAAAGGGTTAACACATTTATTCTATTTCACACTGCATAAAATCTGTACAAATTGCAGAAGCTTTCTATGAAATACTATAATCTTTGCTTATGCTTTGGAAATTTACAGGGAAGCAGATAATTTCTGCTTGTGTCAGGAAAATAATGAATAGATATATCACTTGTATAAATGTTATGAGACTTAGATAAGGAGTTCCACTTGTGCTGTGAGAAAAGCTGCAGGAGCTATAGATAATCAGAACAAAGACTGCTTGAAAATATGAACTGCAATCAGCATTTGCTTGTGCCTAAGCTAGAAAAGTACCTTGAAATGTAACACATGTATTAGAACTACACAATAGAAGCTTGTAACCCAAGGCCAGGTTGTTTTTCTCAAAATATTTTTTATAAATCCAGTCATGTCAGCAGAAAATCTGAGTAACATCTGCTGTAGAACAATACTGAAAGTTGTGTTTGATTACGTCAACCATAGAAGGCAATGTCTTGTAGAAGAGTATAAGAATAGCATACTTCCTGTTAGTAGTTAGGCAAAATCCTGTATTTGCATGTTTTTGTCTCCTTGCAGCAAGTTATTAAATGTGCCTTATCTGAACCTTACGTAATTGGTCTTTGAAGTTTTCCTTTGATAGATTAACCATCAGATCAGACAGGCCAGGTGGCTTGAAACCATACGGGAAGAGACCATATTGGTTCTTCTTATTTGAAAAGCCCTCCAAGAGGCCAGCCACTTTCTGATCTGTGACTGAAGGATGGGTTTTCACGAACCAGGTGATCAATCACGAAGGCTCAGGTAATGTGAATCTTTTTTTTCTGTTTTAGATCAGGAACTAGATTTGTATTGTTTTTGTCAGGACTGTATTTTTACAAGTCAGGGACAGAAAAGATTACTGTCTTGTCATAGATCAGGGAAAGCAGAGTAGGTAGGCAGTCACTCTGAAGAGACTATAACAAAATCCATGGTACCATGTTAAAAATAAGGAGTTATGTAACGATTGAAAAGGGTAGAACAAAATGGGTAATAATTGCACAAAAAGACCCCAAAATCCGCCGTTAACTGAAGACGCAAGATACATGCAGTCACAGCATGCTGATAATATTAAAGCCAAGTCTTTTCTTGGCCGAGAGAGAGGATTCCCAATCGGGCACCACAGGATGCCAACACAAACAAACCCCCTCCGCTTTTGTCATCCGACAAAGGATCAATGAATGCTCAGAAATCCATCACTATGCACACAACAGGGTCCGTTGAGAAACCCAACATGCAATCTTCTACCATGCTGCATTCGAACATGGGCTCCAAAACAAACAAATTCACTGGGAACAAGCGACAGGTTACTATCGAGGCCCTAATACACTCAGAGGGTGAGAAACATTCATCCACACACACCACCACCCCCCCTCCACAATGAACACTGCAAATAGAGATGTTCGTGCCAAACAACCGACGGTGGAACTACAATCAGATGTTAGAGAAGACGAGGTGTTTTTAGAAGGTTTCATCTGAAGGGTTTCCATCTTTTCCGCTTCCCATCAAGCCCATAGACAAACGGACTTGGTCTCCTTACAATCGGAGGAAGAAAAGGAAAAGCACCGAAGAGATCTACGAGCAACAGAGGAAGGCATTGAAGCCCATCAGCATGACCTAGTTTTCAACATTTCTAGGTATGTTTTAAGTGAAATTGAACTTTCAGTATTAAACAAGGGCCTGGGTTTCATACCATCTGGCTTTGTAGATGTAGCTGACATAATTGTAGACATAAAGTTATTTACAAGAAATATAGGCCTTAAATTGTTATTTGGAGAGGCCACAAGTAATGCCGACAATGGCAACATTAACATTTTCAGGAAACCATCAACATTTGTGCCTCCACAACATCCGATGCTTAAGGCATTTGAACGGGCTTGTGAAAGTGACTTATATGAACTATACAGCAGGAATGATGTGAAACCTGATTTCTTTAATATGACCAGGGATGAAAGAGAAGCAGTGTTTTGTCTGCAGAAGAATGAAGACATAATAATAAGAAAAGCGGACAAGGGGGGAGCTATTGTTGTGATGGATAGAGGGATGTATGTCAGTAAAATAGAGTCTCTGCTATCAGACAGAGACACTTATCATCCACTAAATGGAAGTTCATTAAACAAAATAATCAAGGGTGTACATGGTCACCTGTATGATCTTCTATTAAGTAATGTCATTGATATTGAGATGTATAAATACTTTATAGTAGAAAATCCCCTAGTTCCCACCTTTAGAGGGCTACCAAAGATCCACAAACAACCCCATTGAGACCGATAGTCTCAAGCAAAGGCTGGCTGACAGAACCTCTATCTATATACCTAGATAAAAAATTTAAGCCAATAGTTAATAACACCAGCCACATACTCAAGGATACTCAACATTTCCTTGAGAACCTAGCAAGTCTCAATAGAGCTACACCAATTGGAAAGGATGATTTATTTGTTACACTTGATGTAAAATCGCTATTTACATCCATTCCTAACACTACAGGAATAGAATATGTTAGGCTGTTTTTGCTTGAGAACCACATTACAAACAACAATGTCATCTGTTGGATGACATTATTGGACATAGTGCTTGAAAACAATGTTCTGTTATACAACGATGGCTACTATCTACAGAAAAAGGGAGTAGCCATGGGCAAATCTGGTATTGGCATTTTGGGAAACAACATATGTATTAAAGAATTTGATATATGTCCATTGTCTCAAACACTACAATAGATTTGTGGATGATGTTTTTATTGTATGGGGGGGAACTGAACAACAGCTGATGGAATTTGTTGAATACATCAATGGCACGACCTATTTCTTGATTTTTGAATGTTCATATTCACATCAGATGATAGAATTTTTGGATGTAATGTTAACTAAGGGCAACAATGGGATTGATACAGATTTACATAGGAAGTCCTGTTGGAAGAATAGCCTTCTACATCGAAACAGCATGCATCCCAGACATATACATTCCAACATAGTACAGAACCAAGTCCTTAGAGCATCGAGACTAACCTCTAACCACGCAAGACACAATACTATCAGCAGCAAAGTAGACTGCTAGATAACTTTGTCTCTAGAGGATACAAAAACTGAGGTGCAGAAAGCCATTAAGACTTTTAATAGGGATAATGATTTTAGGTATGAGAATACCACTAGCAATACTGAAACCAAAAATAGGTTAGTAATTCCTTTCACCAATAGAAATACACATATAAAACAAATTTTGGAGGACAATTGGAGATTATTGAAAGAAATTAGGAACTTAGTGGTATAGGTTATAGAAACATGAAGTCATTGAATAGGCTTCTATGCTATGAACAAATGCATAGGGGCCCTACTTTGACATCGAAGGAAGGCACTTTTCCCTGCAATGCATGCAATCAATGTCAATACATAGCGAAAGAAGGCACTTTGATACACCCTAACACAGGGCATACATATAGATTTAAAGGCTATGCCAAAGATGTGGTCTAAGCACATCTATGCTATAAATAAGGAAAATACCACCAATGCACTGGCACGACATGTAATAGAAAATGGTCTAACGCATTGTTTTGGATTTAGGGTGTTAGAAAAAGTGAATAGGACAAGTAGGTTGGGGAACCCCAAAAATAGAACAGAGGAAGTAGAAAACAAGTGGATCCTTAGGCTGCAAGCTCACAAACATGGTCTAAATGAGAAGATCTCACTAAAACCATTCTTAGCAGCCAGACCACTTAAACACTGAAGCTTTGTATATAGATACAATAAGTTTGCTAAAAAACATTGATTCTTTATATGCTTTTTTTAGTGAGACATTTTTAAAAATGGCATATATATTTTTTACTAGACATCATAGTTTTTTCTATTAGACATTTTATTTTTATATATTTTTAATAAGCTAATTTATATAAATTTTATAAACTTGGTCAATGACAGATAAGTTCAATGGAGTTTTCAGAAGACTTCAAAAGATGAAATACACTTGTTGAAACAACATTTTCATTATGTTGTACTGAGTGACTAACTTTTAAAGCACCATTGAATTCCTTAGGCACAGGCACTTTAAAAATGATTAGTCAACTGCTTGACATGAGATTATGTTGTGCAAAGAAGCTGCATTTAAAGAGTGGCTTATATGTGTTTTATGAATAATGCTGAAACAACATTTTTACAAAGTTATTTCAACTGCACTTTGTTATGCACATAATGCTGGGTCAAGTGATCAACTTTTAAAGTACTACTGAATTCTTTAGGCACAGGCACTTTAAACATGAATAGGTAATTGCTTGTTATGTGATTAAGCTGTGCAAAGAAGCTGTATTTAAAGAGTGGCTTTTCACTGAATGTTATTGAAGTCTGAAGAAGCATCATAGGATGTGAAAGTCCTTACTATTTTATTCTGTTTTTGGATTTGTTTGCTGACAATTTTTGGATTTCTACATAGCTGTTGGTGCATCCTTGGTTTTTGTTCTCTTGTATACAGCTTTTTATCCAAGGTTGCTTTGCTCAGTGGTGAGTTTCTTTTACTGCTTGGATTGGGATTTTAGCCTATCTGTGCAGGGTAGATGTTTGAGGCAGTGGATTCTCCTGGTAAGGAACCTCTATGGTCTCTCCAGCTGCTGCATGTGCTTTGCAAGGTACATGCTGAAAGGTGTGTTGAACTCAATAATGGTCTTTATAAAGGAAGCATACAGGGATGTTATGACCTCCTTGTCCCTGGATGAGATACTCTTACTTATGAGGTGGTCCATGTAGAAGGCTTTCCGTACCATGGAAGCAACATGGTGGTCAAAAGTCAGGTTGCTATCAACCTGGGTGCCCAAATCCCTCACAACTGCTTAAGACATTGTTACTAATGATAATTTGTGGGGACATCACTCTCCCCAAAGGGGGTGATGATGCATTTTTTGATATTCAGCTTGATGCCATGTTTCTGGCACCAGTCATTTGTCTGAGTGAGACCCTCGTGGAGGATGTCCACATCACTAGGGGAATTGATGACAGCACCCAGCTTGCAGTCATCTGCAAACTTGGTCAGCCATAGCCCACTGGGTTTGGTTTGCACCTCAGAAAAGTATATCCCAAATAACAGAGTCCCCAAGACTGAACCCTGGGGTACGCCATTTGTTACGGGTCTACTGCTTGAGGTGGCGTCCTTTATTTTGACTAAATTAGTTCTATCAGTGAGCCAGTTTGCTGCCCATTTGGTAACATATGGATTGATTCCTAGTTGAGAGAGTTTATCTGTTATGTAGTGTGGTTTTCTGTGTACTTGACAGCTTCAAGAATCACGTGATGAGGGAGATTCATAAAATTGTGTGAAGGGATAAATCAAGCCTGAAAATAGGGACATCCTAAATCAGGCTTGAAATAGGAATGTTCCTCCAAAATAGGTACAACTATGAAATCGAAAATAAAAACATATTTCTAAAATGGCTCCACTTCTTCATACTCATTTGTGCAATATTTTGCAGCTTGTCAAGTTTCAGAAATGGTCACTGATGCATTTAGCATTTTTGGAAGATAATCAAATTGCTGGTAGAGTTTAGATGTCATTAAACTGAAGCTTTGGTATATGGGCATATAAATATGAATGACCACATTTATCATGGTCCTAGTAACAAGGCATTTTTTAGGAATTGCCTGCACTTGCAAATACCTTGCATGTGTCAGAAAAATATGTATTAGTGTGTATATTAGTAATATGCTTAGTGCATTTAAGGCTTGAAAAGGGTTAACACATTTATTCTATTTCACACTGCATAAAATCTGTACAAATTGCAGAAGCTTTCTATGAAATATGCGCAGCTATAATCTTTGCTTATGCTTTGGAAATTTACAGGGAAGCAGATAATTTCTGCTTGTGTCAGGAAAATAATGAATAGATATATCACTTGTATAAATGTTATGAGACTTAGATAAGGAGTTCCGCTTGTGCTGTGAGAAAATACGCAGCTGCAGAAGCTATAGATAATCAGAACAAAGACTGCTTGAAAATATGAACTGCAATCAGCATTTGCTTGTGCCTAAGCTAGAAAAGTACCTTGAAATGTAACACATGTATTAGAACTACACAATAGAAGCTTGTAACGGGCTAGAGCCCACCAAGGCCAGGTTGTTTTTCTCAAAATATTTTTTATAAATCCAGTCATGTCAGCAGAAAATCTGAGTAACATCTGCTGTAGAACAATACTGAAAGTTGTGTTTGATTACGTCAACCATAGAAGGCAATGTCTTGTAGAAGAGTATAAGAATAGCATACTTCCTGTTAGTAGTTAGGCAAAATCCTGTATTTGCATGTTTTTGTCTCCTTGCAGCAAGTTATTAAATGTGCCTTATCTGAACCTTACGTGTATTGGTCTTTGAAGTTTTTTCCTTTGACAGATTGGTCCTTCGGACCGGAAACCATCACTTCGCCTCGGATCAGACAGGCCAGGTGGCTTGAAACCATACGGGGAAGAGACCATATTGGTTCTTCTTATTTGAAAAGCCCTCCGACGGAATTGTCGTACAAAAGAGGCCAGCCACTTTCTGATCTGTGACTGAAGGATGGGTTTTCACGAACCAGGTGATCAATCACGAAGGCTCAGGTAATGTGAATCTTTTTTTTCTGTTTTAGATCAGGAACTAGATTTGTATTGTTTTTGTCAGGACTGTATTTTTACAAGTCAGGGACAGAAAAGATTACTGTCTTGTCATAGATCAGGGAAAGCAGAGTAGGTAGGCAGTCACTCTGAAGAGACTATAACAAAATCCATGGTACCATGTTAAAAATAAGGAGTTACGTAACGATTGAAAAAAGTAGAACAAAATGGGTAATAATTGTACAAAAAGACCACAAAATCCGCCGTTAACTGAAGACGCAAGATACATGCAGTCACAGCATGCTGGTAATATTAAATACTATTCAAAATGGGTTAATAAGTATGAATTTGACAGAAAATTAGACAAATCCTCGCTTATCAAATTTGTCAAACAGCTCAAAACCGATTCCAAAGGTCGGGTAAAAAAGCAACACAAATTAGGAATTCCTCAGGCACACGGGTGGATTGAGGAAGTAAACCATACGGAACAAAAGAACAATAATGCAAAAGCGATGTTTTTAGATAAGGAGGACAATAACTTAGTAATAGCATCGGCCCCTCCACCCCCCCTTACCAGAGTATGAAGCAAGTGAACAAGTTAGTCCACCCCTGTGATATCCTGCCGCCACTGTAAACAAAGACACTACAAAAGCAAAACCGTTTATTAGAGATCCCACCGAGACCAGGTCTTGAACACGGGCAGGTAACTCAAAAGGGGACATTGAATTATATCAAATGGGTAGGAATTCATGATCTATGAGTGAAGAAGAAATATGCCCACTCATAGAAGTACCTAATCCTCAGGCAGGGCAAGAAGGTCAGGACCCAACTATTCTAGTGTATAGACCCTGGACTCCGGAAGACATCTGGAAAGCCACTGAGGGAATTCCCCATCCAAAAGTTAATTTTAGAAAGTTCTTAGAAGATTTACAAGGAATGAGGCTAAGTTATAATTTAAATGGAGAAGAGGTAGAAAAAGTAGTCAGACAAATTGTGGGACCAGATTGGCACATGATTAGTGGCAACTGGAATCCCTGTGACGCTGCACACAGACCCCTCCCACATAGCAGCGCAGAACTAGACAACAGAGTAAAAGGTCTTACAGACCGCACCTCTGAGAAATGGAAGCCTAGGGCAGACTGGACTTGAATTAATCAATGCATCCAACAAGAAGGTGAAACTGTTGACTGACATTATGCCAGATTATTAGAATGTTTTAATAACCATTGTGGAATGCAGGTTCCTGAAGATCAGACACAAGATTCCCCATATGAGCAGCAGTTAAAGAATGCATTTTTGAAAGGCAGCATTGCACCCATAAGCAGTTTTATTACAAAGTACATGGTAGATCATCGTACAAGCAGGTTACAGTCATTACTTGAATATGCTAGGCATGCCAAAAGGCATTTTAATAGCAAAAAGAAAAAGAAAGCCCGAGTATTTTCTGTAGAAGATAGAGCAGAAGTCTATGTAGTACAGTCTGGGAAAAAGGGCAAGAGAAATGCCCAGGAAAACAAACAATCTGATCAGCGATCAGAGGACTTTGAAGGGCGAAAGAAAAGGAGTGAATGTTTTAAATGCGGTAAAAAGGGACACTTGGCAAGGGATTGCAAGAAAAACAAGAACGCAACCACGGAAGACAAGGAGGGTGAGGACTGACTATATGATAGTCAAGAATCACTAGAAGGGGATAACAGAGAAAGGATAAATGAGAATGTGATAGAAGGAGTAGAGGATGTGACAGAAGAAATAGAGGAAGTGCAGGAAGTTACGGATAGTGAAGAAAATGAAATATTGGATTTAGCTTTATTGAGCTTAGAGTTCTATATAGCAGACACAAAACCAGAAGTTACACTCCTGGTAGAAGGGAGGGAAGTCAAATTCTTGTGTGACTCAGGGGCATCACGGACCCTGATACATCCCTCCAAACTGCCAGAGAATTCAGAGTCACCTGATTACATACTAGTGAAAGCAGCTAATGGACAGCTGTATCGGGAGCCCCTCTCCTATAATATTGCAATAACTGATCCTGTTTCAGGATTGACCCAGAAAAGCAAAATTGTTGTTTCCACAAAATGCCCAGTAAACCTCTTGGGCAGAGACCTTATGCAACTATTTGGTATAGCAGTAGTTCCGACCATGCAGGGTATGGAAGCACAGCGACAAATTGATACCTTTGCAGTGCAATTGGAGGGTGAAATGTTCTGTTGGTACAGTCAAGACTTGGTTACGACTGGTCCAGGGACTGTGACTGAAGAGTTGATGAACGTAGCCATCAGCAAGTTCCCCTCCCTTGACATTGATAAACAACATTTGTTGCACTGTACACTGTATTATTGTAACACACCAGGATCTGATAAGGAATATGAGCAAAAATTGTTTGGAAATCGTGCAAACAGATTGATATTAAGTAATCTGTACTGGGACATAGAAGGGAACAGTGTAGCCAGCTGTTCATTGCCCCAGGAGTTCTTTGCACTCTATAAATCTAATTGATTACCACGTTAGCTTAACTAAAGACAAGAATGTAAAATGGGTAGACTTAGGAGAAAAAGTCACGAGATGGGAAAAACAGACAGAATTAGAACTATCAGAACAGGGAATACAAATACAGAAGCTGAATTGGATAACTCAGACCCACCCAGCCGTGTACTTGCAGTCTAGCAAGGACAGCTGATTAGCACTCCTATTAAAGGAGGAAGAGAATGCCTTACAGAATATACCAGAAACTCTTTGGTCAACAGGAAAGTCAGATGTAGGACTTATTCATACAGCGGGACCAGTTACTATCACGCCAAAGTCAGCATTTAGACCACAGAAAAGACAGTATCCCTTAAGAAAAGATGCAGAGGTAGGAATCAAACCTATTATAGCAGCTTTACTTAGGGAAGGGGTGCTGGTGGAATCTCCTGATTCACCATGTAACACACCCTTATTTCCTGTTAAGAAAGCGAATGGAGTATGGTCCAAGATTTACAAGCTGTAAATGACACAGTAATACTAAGGGCACCTACAGTGCCAGACCCACACACCCTGTTGAATGATTTAAAACCTCAGCAGAAATATTTTTCTGTGGTAGATATCAGCAATGTGTTCTTTTCGATACCGATACACCCTGACAGCCAATATTGGTTTGCATTCACATTTCAGGGGAAAGGTATACATATACACGACTACCACAGGGATATTGTGAAAGTCCAACAATATTCTCACAAGAAATGGCAAGCAACTTGGCGGGATTTACCTCACCAAGAGGCAGTCAGATTTTACTTTATGTTGATGATATCCTGCTGCCGGCCCCCACCCAGCAAGATTGCAAAGAAGATACCATAGCGCTATTACAATTTTTAGCCACTGAAGGACATAAAGTAAACAAAAATAAACTGCAGCTTTGGAAAAAACAAGTTAAACACCTAGGATATGTAATATCCAAAGAGGGTAGGATATTAGATGAGGACAGAAAAGTAGCGATTTTGCAAGCACCAAAACCCACTGCCAAGAAGGAAATTATGTCCTTCCTGGGTATGACTAATTTTTGCCGGAGCTGGATTCCAAACTATGCCTTGGAATCTGCACCGCTGACTAACCTGATATATAAAAAGCCTATGGCAGCACAGGATTTATTACAATGGACACCAGAAACAGAATCTGCTTTCTGCAAACTGAAACAGTTAATAGCGTCCTCATTAGTTTTAGGATTACCAAACTATCATAAACGTTTTTTCCAAACTGTAGATTGTAAGCAAGGTTATATGACATCAGTGTTAACACAGCAGCATGGGGACAAGCAACGCTTATTATTCATCACAACTAGACCCAGTGGCATGGTCTTTACCCCACTGTGTACAAGCAGTAGTTGCAGCTGCAATGGCAATACAGGCTTCGGCCTCAGTAGTTTTTGTTCCACCCTCTCACATTGAGAGTGCCTCATGCAGTCGTGATTATTTTACTACAAGAGAAGGTAGCATATCTTTCCCCTGCTAGGCATCTTTCCTGTATGACTATATTGTTGAGCCAACCTCATATGACAATTGAATGATGCATGACTTTAAACCCTTCTACCTTGCTCCCAACCCCTGCAGATGGCACACCACACAGCTGCCTGCAGGTGATTGAGCAAAAGATACTGCCTAGAAAAGATCTCATGGATGTCCCCTTGGATGATGCAGAGGTGACATACTACATGGATGGCTCATGCAAAAGGGGTCCTGCAGGACAGAACCTAGTAGGATATGCAGTAGTTTCTGATACTGAGATTATAGAAGCAAAACTGTTACCACACAATTTATCTGCACAGGCAGCAGAATTGATTGCCTTGACACGGGCATGTACCTTAGCAAAGGGTAAATGTGTGAACATTTTTACTGACAGCCAGTACGCTTTTTCCACTGTACATGTTTTTGCGCAACAGTGGAAAAATCGAGAAATGATAACATCTACTGGCAAACCAATCAATCATGCACAGTTTATTTTAGATCTTTTAGAATCTGTTCAGTTACCTCAGAAAGTAGCTATTTGTAAATGCACAGCTCATACCAAACAACAGGATAGGATTTCAAAAGGTAATGTGAGAGCTGATACAGCTGCAAAACAGGCAGCTTCATCAGTATTTCATTTAAATGAGGAATTACAACCCTCTGAGATTTTAGACTTAGAAATGTTAAAGACAATGCAGACACTTACTACGCAGGCTGAAAAACAAAGATGGGTAAAACATGGATCAATTCTCGAAAAGGGGCTGTACATCTCTAAAGAAGAGAAACCGATATTGCCATCTAATTTGTTTAGATATGCAGCTTTGTTGAGCCATGGGCAATGCATGTCTCAACAGGGGGGATGGTACAGCTGGTGAACTGAGTGTTCACGACATATGGATTCTTAAACTACTCTAAAAAATTTGTTTAATATGCCACGTTTGTAACAAACATCATGCACAAGGGGCATTAAAGCCCAAGCAAGGGAGTTTCCCTACACCACCGTATCCATTTCATACTATCTGTATGGATTTCATAGAATTGAACAAATGTGAAAGTAAGAAGTATTGTCTTGTCATTATAGATGTTTTCCAGATGGGTGGAAGCCTTTCTGACTAAAAATCCAGATGCGGCTACCGTAGCAAAAATCCTTGTTAAACAAATCATCCCTAGATTCAGCATTCCAGAAAAGATCTACAGTGACAATGGTACACACTTTGTAAACCAAACCATACAGCAGTTAAGTAAACATTTTGGTATTTCTTTAAAAAAATCATTGTGCATATCATCCGCAATCTGCAGGGTTAGTTGAGAGGCATAATGGGATTTTTAAAGAGTAAGCTAAGAAAGTTAATAGCAGAAACAAAGAGAAATTGGGTGTACTGTCTGCCCCTGGCACTGTTGAGCATGAGAACTGTTCCGAATGCAAAAGGATTGACTCCTTTTGAAAAACTATTTGGAAGGGCTTATTATATACCTCAGTGGAAACCTCTCATGCCCGCAGTCCAGAAAGCCGACTGTACACTAGCAGAGTATATGAGAAATTTGTTGAATTCTAAACAACTGTTGCAGTCAAATTCTGTTTCAGATAAAGAATAAACCAGACCATCAGAAGTGGCAGTGGCTCCAGGAACCTGGATCTGGGTGAAGACAATAAAAAAGAAGAATTGGACGTCACCAAAGTGGGAAGGTCCATATCAAGTGCTTCTGTCGTCACCCACTGCAGTCAAGATCACAGAGCATGCCTCGTGGATCCACCTGATGCACTGCAAACTAGTTAAGAACTTTGAACTGGACAATAATCTTGTCACATGTCAAAAGTAAAAATGATAGAATCCAGAAAAAACAGGAATGTAGAACAACCATTTCCTCAGAAGTATTGCATAATAATCCTGTTAACTGTACTAGTGACAATAATCTTTTTGTTGTGGCCATTCCTTTTTTCAGCCACGCAAACTGAACTGAATAAACGTGAAGTGTTACTCATAGACTGGCACCCAAACTTCAACACTTACCAGGTAATTAAATATGTGTATGCTGAGACTTTCAATGTTTCGAATTGCTGGATTTGCACAGCTTTGCCGACAGCATATGGGGAGGTATTAATGACTAGAGTCCCCCAAGGGGTCAACGAGACCTGGGAAAACTTGATTTATGATACCTCAACCATTACATCACAAGATAAAATAGCATTGCACTTGTCTATTCCACAAAAGGGAACTGTGTGTTTTTATAAAAATGATACTGTTCAGGTGGGTTGGAGCAATTGCAATGTGACTGTTCCTTATAAATGTTACACTAAAGCTAACAATGCAGGTTCTTATTGTAATACAAACTATGATTCATTTCTTGACTTGATGCACAAAACAATTGATGAAGTAAAACATAATTCTGTTCTCTATAAACAACTGTCTATAATTGATAGAAAAATGTTTCATGCAGGGCAAGTGTATATTCATAGCAAAGTTACTACTAAAGTAGAGGACTGTTATTTTGTATGTGGCAGAAAGGCATATAGGTGGTTACCTGAGAATTGGTCCGGCAGTTGTTTTTTGGGCTACCTGGTCCCAGCCATACGACACACTACAGTTTTGCCTCGAGAAAAAATTTGGAATGTCCGAGAAGTCATCAAGAAACCTGTAAACCCAGTGGGGCAAATCAATGCACGTTGGAAAAACCATCATTCTATAGGCAATGCACTGACACACATGGACTTGAGTGATAGTGTTATATCGTGGGCAGGCATATTACCAGTATACTGAGCAGTGAAATCGATCTGGGAGCTGAGAAAACTATCTAAACTTCTCGAAGTAATGAGTAATGCAACTTTTTCCGCTCTCAAATTGATGATTGATGAAGTGAATGCCATGTGAACTGTAGTGCTTCAAAACCGCATGGCTCTCGACTTCACCCTAGCGGCGAGAGGCGGTACTTGCGCTTTAATAAAGGAGGAGTGCTGTTCGTATTTCCTGACCATAAACACGGGATAGACAATCACCTTGAGGTAATTCAGCAAGTGTCAGCCATGACCAAACCAGAACCAAACCCACTGATGGACTTTTTCCAGAAATGGTTTGGGGGGTGGGGTACTATCCTAATGAACATCCTGATTGCCATTTGTATAGGAATGATCCTACTGGGGGTATGTGTTTGCTGTGGCATCCCCTGCATGAAAAGACTGATTAAAGACTTTATAGACATGTCAGTTTCTGAAACCTTATATCAAAGTACTGAGTTTGAAGAACTGTTAAACGATTGAAAATGCTTTCATAATTTTAAATTGAATGACTCTCTTAACTGCAAATCTTAAGTGGGAAGAGGTTAGGAGAAGAAAAAAACTGTTTATGCTTATTTTGAAAGTAGAAAAAAGTATTAAAAGGGGGGAAATGTCAGAAAATATGTATTAGTGTGTATACTAGTAATATGCTTAGTGCATTTAAGGCTTGAAAAGGGTTAACACATTTATTCTATTTCACACTGCATAAAATCTGTACAAATTGCAGAAGCTTTCTATGAAATATGCGCAGCTATAATCTTTGCTTATGCTTTGGAAATTTACAGGGAAGCAGATAATTTCTGCTTGTGTCAGGAAAATAATGAATAGATGTATCACTTGTATAAATGTTATGAGACTTAGATAAGGAGTTCCGCTTGTGCTGTGAGAAAATAAGCAGCTGCAGAAGCTATAAATAATCAGAGCAAAGACTGCTTGAAAATATGAACTGCAATCAGCATTTGCTTGTGCCTAAGCTAGAAAAGTACCTTGAAATGTAACACATGTATTAGAACTACACAATAGAAGCTTGTAATTGGCTAGAGCCCACCAAGGCCAGGTTGTTTTTCTCAAAATGTTTTTCATAAATCCAGTCATGTCAGCAGAAAATCTGAGTAACATCTGCTGTAGAACAATACTGAAAGTTGTGTTTGATTACGTCAACCATAGAAGGCAATGTCTTGTAGAAGAGTATAAGAATAGCATACTTCCGGTTAGTAGTTAGGCAAAATCCTGTATTTGCATGTTTTTGTCTCCTTGCAGCAAGTTATTAAATGTGCCTTATCTGAATCTTACATGTATTGGTCTTTGAAGTTTTTTCCTTTGACAACATGTAAGGAAGGAATTTCAGAACTATAGACTCCTGTTTTTTGTTACCTGTCAAGTAGTCAGTCACTGAATAACAGTTGATAGCTTATTTCCAATTAATACTATCAGACACTTGGCTTGACATTCATCTATTCAATAGCTCCAAATGTGGTGGTGTTCACTCAGTCCTATAAGCACACTACAAAATTTAATAACCCCAAATTAGACTTAAAGTCCATTACTTGCTGGTACTTTGATTTTATCATTTCTGAAAGGTGTTCCTCTTCTACCTTAGGAATCTAGCACTGTACAGTATTCACTGTGTTATACAAAATCACAATTTTGATTGTTTCATCAAATGGACTTGCAGCTCTTCAATAGTGTTGTGGTGCCACTAAAAGTATATGTAAGCTGCAATGGCTTGGTAATAACTCTCTGTTTTTTCCTGTCTTCTCTGTTGCTACCCAAGGACTGCTTGTGGACTACCCAGCTAACCCTTTCATCTTGAAAATGCCCTCATCAATCATTTTGTATGCTGCAGATCCTTTCACTTTGGTTTCTGTAGCCAATAAAATAAATGTTGTGCATCCTGGGGAACTTTTCTTTCCCCTGCAGTCACTGGACACATCTGTTTTTTAGTGAATATTAAACATTATTGTGCTGCAGATTATGAATGCCAAAATTCTCCTGGAAGCATTTTTCTCTAGTAAAGGTAGGTGTAGCATGATTCTCCGCTTCTCTAGCAAGCAAATCTGTTACAGTACATTTCTTTTAACTCTTTACATCCCAATAAGTTTTTCTGCATTGTTTTGTAATGCAATCACTTGCAGTTACTTGTTAAAGTAACAATTGTATTACAGACAACATTGCCTAGCATTTTTGATTCATTCTTGTTTGTTCATAAATTCATAAGTTGTGTACCATCGTTAAGGCCATATGGCCATCTAGTAATGTTGACTCCAAGATTTCTGGCTCATGTCCTTTGTCTTCAGAACATGAATCCAGTTTTCTATTAAAGGATGTCCCTACTATCGAAAACATGAAGTGGTAATTTATTCTGTAATGTCAAATTGTGCCCTCATAGTACCTAAGTAAAACTTCATTGCCTGATTATTTTGTGTTAGACTACAGTTATAAATGTTTATGTTCATAATAGTTATAAACTAGACTTGTGAAAAACTTTGTAGGCAAATAATAACTTATCATGGATGCAATGATAATGAACAGTAAATAAGTTGAGCTATTTACATCTATTATTCTAACTGTAATCTTTGTGAAGTAAAATCCTTTTGGATGAATTTTCTTTGTACTCCCAGATAATTCAACTGACCTTCACTGGATATACAAAAAGAGTTAAGGTTTTTGAACATATGCCCCATTTGGGTCTATATCATAACTGTGAAAGCCCATTTCAGCGACTAAGTAAATGTCGACATATATTGCGCAAACTGCGAATACACCGAATACCCTAAACCGTAAAATTCAAAATCTTGAACTGGCATAGTTGGCCAACCCCACCACTCGCTACATACTACCCACCCAAACAAAATAAATAAACCACATACATACACCAACCAAAACCCTACTTCTAACCCTACACTAAACCTTACATACATTACTATCTATGCACTTACCTTAACCCGCACCCTAACCCTAAGGTCCATAACTATCGCGCACTTACCTTATAGAGCTATACCACAGAAGGGCCAACTATGCCGATTCGAGATTTTGAATTTCGCGGTTTAGGGGGTTCGGTGTATTTGCAGTTCGCGCAATATGTGTCAACATTTACGTATTCGCTGAAACAGGCTTTCATGGTTATAATATAGACCCCCCCCCCCATTTGACACATAGCTTTATTATTTATCTGATAAACATGTATTTCAAAGGAAACATTAGTTGTCATGGTTATTTCCAGGTCTTTATAGTGGATTACCTCCTTTAGTGGATGTTCTATCAGTTACACAGGTGAATGATCTGCAGTCCTTGCAAAAATAAAATGTATATCTATGTTGTGTGTCCAATCACCAATCTGTCTCATATAAGAACTTAAATATTCAGTATCAGATTCATTTTGTGCAGTGAACACAGTCTTACAAATATCCTCATGCCTAGTTATCCAACATGTCGTGGATGTAGGAATGAAAGCAAGTACAGTTTTGAAACAACATTGGCCCAAAACCTGAGCCTTGCAGAACTCCAAGACAGAAAGGAAGAGAATCAGAGTTTATATTCTGAACATATTCCAGCTTGCCCATCTGTCTAGTCATTGAACTTTGCTGGAGGCCAGTAAAACCTGTTGTTCTATTAACTTTGTATGATGGGGTTAATCTCCCAATGCAACATTTTCTCTCTCTCTCTTTCTTTTAGTTGCTAGCCATATTTTCACAAGGCAGATTGTTGCTATTGCTTATGTTTGTGTAGTGCTGTCATTATTTACTGAGATCCGGACGTAGTACATATCACATTTGCATTCACAGCTGAAGCACTTCACACATGGCATTTCAGTTTCAACAAGCTGTTTGTTACATCATTTTGCTGCTATACCAAGGAGATTTTTTGTTCTTTTTCTTTTACTTTGCCAAATGACTTTGCTGATTTCTTTCAATGCATTCAGTAACTGGAATGCATTGTAAACATACAGCTTATTTGCTATGTAGTTCATATGGAATTCTGTGTTCTCATAAAGTTTAAGTATTAATGGATGGTAGGACCCAGAGGATAAAGTAAATGTGGTCCATCCCAAATTAATGATGTAGTTCAATGTCTTGTGTATATTCTAATGTTAGGAGACATTATAAAATGGCATTCCTGTCAATAAGGAGAAATTAATCGTAGGCACTAAACAGCCTATATTGCAAAGTACCTTGCAAAGGTAAGGGAAAACAACTCTTATACTTTACAAAAAAAGCACCTAAACAGGCATGTCCAAGGGTCAGCTTCCGGTGATTTCTCCTGTCCACCTGGTGAATCTGGGCATACTGGGGCAATGCAGCAACTGCCTCATGTACACAGACAACCCTCTCCTCCTACCACCCAACACTACAACCTGCGAGAGATGCACTTACATAGCCAAACTGGAAGCAAAGCTCTCTCCAGCCAAGATTGTGTTAGACAGTCAAGAGGAGAAGGTTAACACCTGCACTACACCTCAAGCACCTCATAGCCCTTCAAAACCCACACCATCAACACCCACACATAGCAACACTAGACCCACATATGCGGAGGCCCTTAACATTAACCTGCCCAAGCAACAAGGACCTCCGAAGCTGAAATGCAAACAAACACCAGTCACAACCAAAGTGAGACATAACTCACAACACCAATGTGCCACCCAACAACAGCCCCTAAGGCAAGACAATGTACCCAACACTTTAGTCATTGGTGACTCTATAGTCGGGCACACTGATGCCTACTCACCAGGCTGAACAAGGAGAAAATTACAGTCAGCTGCCTGTCGGATGCCAGGATCCACCACATAACACATGCACTCAAGTCACTCCACAACAAGTACAAATACAACTCTGTCATTGTCCATGCTGGAGTGAATGACTTAAGATGTACCCCCCTGGACTGCATGAAAGGAGACAAGGAAGAGCTCTCGGATCATGTGGCCCAGGCAGGTATGACCCTAGCTCTGAGTAGCATCCTGCCTTTGCCCAGAATGATACCATAGTATAAGGACAAAATGATTGACTTCAACAATTGGCTAAGCTTCTGGTGTCATTCAAAGGGGATCCAGTATCTGTCTGCCTGGGAAGACATGATCAACAAACCACGATGCTTTGCCAGAAATGGTCTGCACCTGTCACCCCTGGGATTCAGGTTACTGGCTAACACCTTTTTTAGGCAAGGTTCAAAGGACAAAACCACCACCATAACAGATACAAGCATGCAAAATCTGAAGGTAATGCTACTCAATGCTAGAAGTCTAAACCTCAAAATGCACTCTCTCGAGGCACTCCTAAAAATGGAGAACATCGATATCTGTGCAGTAACTGAGACCTGGTTCAAAGCTCCAGAGAGCACCCCTGCAATACCAGGCTGCAACTCTTACCACACTTTTCGGCCACAAAAGCAAGACTAAAACACTAAAGGTGGAGGAGTGTCCATATTCACCAAGGATATTCACACCTCCAGGCTAGTTGCCTAATACAATGCATCTGAAATTCTCCAGGTGCAACTAACACTAGGTAAGACTGCAATCCAAATTGTAGCTTGCTACAGATCCCCCACCATGCCCCAAGATTCTTACTACACATTTCTAAACATACTGGAAAATATTAAGATACAACCAAACATCATAATACTGGGTGATTTCAACTACTCTGCCATTAACTGGGAAAACTACTCGGGTACCAACTACTTTCCCCAACGGTTCTTGGAATTCATAAATTCCAACGCCCTGGATCAACTAATCCATTGTCCCACCAGGGGCTCCAATATCCTAGACCTGGTCATCACCAACATGGGAGATAGATGCTCCACACCAATGGTCACCTCCTCATTGGTCAGGTCTGACCATAAGCAAATCACCCTTGACATCCACATCCCACCCCCACCCCCCAGTAAGGAAACCTCCTTAAAAACTTCTCTAAAGCCAACGTCATGCTACTGAAGTCAGAAGTGACAAACTTTATGACACCCATGCAGACGGGATCTGAAAGTTCGATTGCAGAATCCTACACTAAGGCACTGTATGAGCACATCCACTCATGCATGAATCATGCCATCCCAAATAGAACCAAGATGCTCTCCTCCAAAAAAAGGAAGCCAATCTGGTGGTTCCCTGCTATAAACAAACTATACAACAGAAGGAAGAAATTGTTGCAGAAAAGAGGAAAATCCCAGGATGCAAAAAACTCCCTCACCAGCCTCAGTAAGAAGCTGAGACCCCTCATAAAATCCTCAAAAGCTAGTTACGAAAATAAAATTGCCAAAGATTCCAAAGACATAAACGAGGCATTCTATAGTTATGTCAAGAATCTAAATGGCAATGCTCAGATCTGCTCTGAGCTACAACAGAATGGCATTAAATATACTGATCCCAAGGATATTGTCAATATCCTGGCAGATCAATTTAGTGCCAACTTCACCCCCCTCTCACCCCCTAAAGGGCCCATCTCAATACCAAAAGATTTCCAAATTCCAGTAATCACGGCCACACAGGCAGGAACCGCACTCTCCAAAGCTAAGAATACAGCATCCATGGGACCAGATGACATCCC